>NC_134178.1:33961508-34262867 GCF_964188355.1 Buteo buteo
ACTAGGTAGTCTCCGGAGGAAAACAAAGACAGTCAAGAAAGGGCAAGCACTAAAACACTGCAGTTACAAATTACTCCTCCAATCCTGCTTCTTCTGCTTTCTGTAAACTACTGGGGAATGGGACACAGGCTGGATAGTAGGAGTCGTCAAAAATCAGGACTGAGGGGAAAGAGATGGAGAAAGACAGCAAGTCCAAATATGTAAGAATAGAATCAAGAAATAATTGAAGAAGAATCAAGAAATTGTTAAGAGCATGGAGGTTTTCCATATACTTATCTCATTTATTATAGATTAATCATTCTGAGGAAAATGCACCAGGAAAAAAACCCACATCGCATCAGTGATCACCTTTAAAATTGGCAACATGTGAAAGCACACAGAATTACCAAGTTTGTACAGAATCTTGTTAAAAATAAGTCCATGAACAAGCCAAAGTCAACCACAATTTGGTAGTCACTGTATTTATAAATAAATCTAGGGAATTCTTCAAGTTTCTCATCTACCAGTGAGAAAAAAAGGAAATCTACCAAATGAAATACCAGCATAAATGAATGTCATGGTCCTTTCATTACTCCTTTTCCTGAGCTTACACAGAGAACAGGCAGACCATCTCTTCCATGTATATACTGGGGAAAAAATGGAAAAGGAGCATCTGACAGAAAGTGCTACCAAAAGATAGAAACTACTGGTAGCAGACCCGTTCATTTGGGGAGCGCCTGAGGATGGCATTGTAGGCTTAGGTGAATATTTACATACATAGGTATTAAAAAATAATACAACTGTTGAGAGGCTCTGGTGAGTAATATTTTTAAAGGACTTAAAATTCACCAGGTTATGCACCCACAACCTTCACCAGAAGCATTTTTCCAAATGCTGCAGACTACATACATATCCATTCTTGTCATCTTAAGTTTTAGGTTTCCTCCACCTTGATCCCAAGTGAGCATTTTCAAAAGAACAATCTAAATATCTAATGATTCATTCCTGGTCTTTCTTTGACAGGAATAAAGGCAACATGATGGAAAAAAACCCCACAAACCTGACTCCCAACAGCCAATGCCATTAGCTGCACCACTAGCTAATGGAAGGGACAAACCTGAAACACTCCTGAAGATTGATAGGGCTACCACAAACACACTTATCTACAAAAAAATTCAGAAGACCTGAAGGATCACATATCTCCTTAGAATTATCTGCAGAACAATTCTCTTGTTCTCTTGTTGTCCAAGAACACATTGCTCCCAGTGCCCAGGAGACTCAGCCATTGAACACAGCGAAAAGGAGAAAAAAAAAAAAAAAACCAAAACATTAGGCAGTGTTGTATAAAACAATTAATGGAATTTCAGAGTTTTGTGCCTAACAAGCCTATATATATTTCCACAGTCTTAAGAAATATTTTTAGACAGCACTGGAAGTTATATGTTTTATTGAAATAGCATGTCTGGTTCCTAAATATAAAGGACTCTGACAATGTAAAATTAGCCTTTGCTTGATCTTAAACAGTCAAAGCACTCTGTGAAAACATGGCAATGAAGCCATTGCTCGCAAGCATAATATATAGTATCAGACAAAAGCTGCTATTCCTGGAAGCTTAAGTTTGCAAGATCAGGAACCAGTTCTTTGAAAAAGTCCCTACTGCTTTCCTTAAAAAAACAAACAAACAAACAAAAAAAAAAGGTGATAAAATCAAGTCAGTAATAATCTCTTTCAAGTTAAAGGGAAAAAATCCCAAACCTAAAACATTTTGAAAGAGTAACTGCTATATATAATTAGAAATGGATGTTAGATATAGCTCTAGGCCTTGCCGCTCACCACTAACCTTGGCCAAATCACCTCATTCCTTTCTTCCACAATTTGTTTAAGTAGGAAATAAGAATAAAGATTCTCCCTTCACAATAGCTTAGTCAAAAGGTTTACAAAGTGTTTAGAGATCTCAGGGGATAAGTCAGCACATAAAAGCATAGTATTTTTATTGCAACAGACAGGTAGACTTTATCACCTGCTGGGTAAGTTGGAGTGCAGAGGATTAAAGAAAGTGCATCAAAAGAAAAGTCTTCATGTCCGTAAGCTGCAGTCTATGTAAATATATCAAGCTACAGTCTCCTCACACCTCAGCTACTTAATAAAAGGTATGCAACCCAGCCACCACTCTGAGCTGAATGCCTGAATTCCTCATGGACAAGATAAGGAGATAGGAAACCTCTGAAGCATGTAAATTTCATCGTTTTAAAGTGTAAGCTGTTTTAAAGTGTAAGGTCTTTTAACCCTGCATAGTCATGCCAGACATTTGAAGCACTCTGTCAACACCTGAATGGCAGACAGATATCTCCTAATTGTCTTGTTTTACGTCAATTTGTCTTGAGCCAAGGAACAGCTCCCCTCCATGAGTCAGCTAAACGGTGGTGAAGAAAGGGGAGAAAAACCTAAGATTCCACACTTCAGTAATGGGAGAAACTGGAAATCACAGTGGGCAGCCTTGTGAATCAGCCATGAAAAACAGGACACGGATTTAGAATAATGAGACTGACTTAACTTTTGCCAGAATTGAGCATGCAAAGGCACCCAGCTTTCATTATTTACTGGGAGTGGAGGAGTCCGTGATCCTGTAACCAGCAACCTGATTCCCCAGGTACACTGGAGTCCTCTCCAAGGCAGGGGAAGCTCTTCTTCTCCCCTACTCTCACACGATATCTTCAGAGAAACTCCCAAACTTTGGGGCAATCTTTACTCTTTCTCAACAAAACTTGTTAATTATGAAAGCTATTGGAAGACATTCTTACGCAAGTTGCAGCTCAATTCTGGGGACTTACCTGACAGGACTCCAGAAATGACAGAAGATTTGTTTCCCTGACCAATTTTACCTGGATACTTCTCTGGGCTTTACCTAAAGCAGCTTCTAACCCTCTCATAGATTATAAGTACAGGAGCAGGAGTTCATCCAGAAATAGGAATTTGTTGCTGACAGCCAAAAATACTGTGTAATAAGCAGAATTCTTTCCTCATCTGCACCGGTATTACACAACTCAAGTAATAAGTTCAGTGAAACAGCTTCTGATTTACAGCAATTGGGAACAGAACCGGGAAAACATATTTACAGGATACCCCACAGACCACTAAGTGCAGCTAACAGAGCAGCTTGGCTGTACAAAAGCAAAGCAGGGATAAATCATACTCAGGTTCTGGATCTCAATAGAAAAACATCCTGCTTCACTCCATGACTTCCTATAAGGTGCAGATGTAGATGAATTCCACTGATACTCACCAACTCCAATCTGCTGCTCCATGTAAAGGTAATGCCAATTCTTTGAGGGTTATTGCATTTTTATTTTTTTTTCAGATTAGCTCCTTATGTCTCCCTATTTTTCAGCAGCTACTACCTTAGCAGTTCAGCCACTACTGCTAAGACAAAGTGGTTGTTAAGTAGAGGGACTGAAGAAGAAATAGGTATACTGCTTACCAAAATGCAATCAATTCTGATGAATCAATGATACCAAAATTAAATATTGAGTTGTTACTAGAAAGTCTTGCTTCAGAATGGCAGATCAAGTGATGATTACACTTTTTAGGTTCATTCTTTGGATAAGCAGACCATTTTAACTTGTGCCAGAAGTGAGTATATAAAGGCACCTAATTGCCAGAATTAACTCAGAGTGGAATGTAAGTGAAACCTGACTGAAATCCCCTCACTGTAAACAGACAAATTCCTAAATGCATTACAGTCCCCATAAAGGAAGGAAAAAGGCTAGAAAGGGAAAACAATGTATGTTTCCAGGCACACCTAAGCTGTTGAAAACAATAACGCTTCTCTGATACCACTGCATCCCGGAAGGATTTGGTATTTCTATCATTCAGTCAAATAGGAATCAAACACTCACCTTGTTTTGACTGAAAACACAGTTCAGTGCTCCAATAGGCAAAATTTTAATATATAAAAAATGCAGTAAGCCTACAGATGAATGCAGAGAAAGAAGCAGCTGCTTGACAAGATAACTAAAGGGTCCCAAAACATCGAGAAAGTCTTTTGCACAGAGTAACTGGGGCATAGCTTCACCAGTCTTACCTTCCAGCTTCATAGTCCCATCCACCAGCTGATCATCAGTTTCTTGTAATTGTGACAGGCAGAGGTTACTGATTCAGTTGTCACATTCTCAGAACAGACATCTTTCTTTCCAGTAAGTGTGGGGTATGTGAATACTTAAAAATAGGTAGCAGAATGACATACCATTGCATATGGCCTTTATTCAAGCAACATCTCCCTCCGCAGATGAAACATAACAGAAACAGCAGTATCTTTTGTCCTACAGGATGCTAAGTTTCACTTAAAACAAAGCCAGAGCTCTTAAATAGCAAAGCTACTTTTGGGAAGCTAGTCTTCTATATCTTGTAAGTATTATTTAAAAAAAAAAAAAAAAAGAAAAAAGAAAAAAGTAGCTAGCATCTTATTGTAGGGAAATTATATATATACAACTTATATACAAATGTGAGAGTGCAGGCAGGGTCAGCAGAGAACAATGTTGGGAAGCTTTCTGAAATCAGACAGAGAAGATTTTGCAACAGAGGAGAAATTCACAAAACAGAACCCAGAAATACTATCAGGAGCCTCAGCACTATGCTCCCTACCAATTATTCACTGCCACAGGTGATGAAAGCCACACAACCTGCTTTCTCTGCCAAGTAAAAGAGTCCAAGAGGTCAAGGAGCACCCCAAAAGAGACTGAAGCAATACTCTCCAGCTCCCAAAATATGATCAGTGACCTCACTAGTTGTTCCCACTGATAAGGCCCAAGTACTCAGTGCGAACACAGCATCTTTAAATCTTTTTTTGCTGGTATAGTATAAATGTTTCAGCCCTCTTCTTTGCTTGTGTCCTAAAGATGAACCTGACCAGGATAATTGACTCTCAATCTTCCTGATATAGCTACTGAAAATAACTTCATCTAATGTAATCTCTTTATTACTACTGTAAAACACTTCCCTCTTTCTTCAGGTCACAGGCAGAAGGGTAAGCTGTTTGAATGCCTAAGGTGGTCCTAGGAACACAAAACTCCAGCAAACATTATTAGAGCTTCATATATAATCAGCACTGTTCTCAGCTGCAAGGAAATCTGATTTACATCAGCCTACCACTGCAGCAAAGCCATGAAAGGTCCTGCAGAGATGCATAGCTCCAATAAATTCAGAAGCCATTTCAGAAATTAAACTGAGGGTCACATTCTGCTCCTGGTTATGCTGGAGTAATGGCCCTGCAATCAACGGAGTTATTCTTGATTTATATCATACCTGGTAGCACAATCTGGCCATCAGCCTCCAGAACCAGGCTCCATTCTCTAGAGAACTTTGAAATATTTCTAAGCTTGTTATTTTTAAACTTGCAGTTACAAACAACAGAATACAGGCTTTTGGAAGCAAAATATTTCCTCCTCCCTAATGAAGGTGTTAAAAGCAGATCTCCCTGTGTGGTTCTCAAGAATATCCAAAAGCATGCTGAAAATAAAGAAACAAAAGCAAAATCTAAGGAAGTTTGAAGGGCCATAAACCACCACTTTTCAGATAATTAGCCAACCTCAATCACTGAAGTTAGGAGGAAAAAAAAATAAATCACCCCCCCGCCCCCACCCACCCCCCCCCCAAACCCCAAATAAAACCAAACCAAAACCCACCCACTTTCTACATCAGTTTATCACCAACACTTTGGAGTGTCTATGAAGTATCCAGGGTCAAAAGAGTGTAAGGAGACAGAATACAGGAGTATCTGAAATGCTGATCTGTTCTTTTATGTTAATTCCTACACTCATTTTATATTCTGAAGTAACAAAGGAGAGTTGACTACAGAAATACCAAGACTCATCTCTTCTCTAACAGCAACACTGTTGGTTGCCTTCTGTCTATTTATTACAATAGCTATCACCTTACAGATACGTTAGTTAGATTCAGGTAAATCACTAGGCATGACTATTTAAAAAAAACCAAACAAACACAAAGGAAAAAAAAACCCCTGTCTAAGCTATACTTCCTTGTGGAATATGCAAAACAAAAGAAGAAAAACAGATTGGTGTCTGGAGAGCAGTGGCATAGAGAGGTGGAGTTGTTATGCCAGCATCCTAGCCTGACCTCTTGCTTTTCAGGAAGAGTGAGACAGGTATGTGTTCTCCACTGGTCCTGGGAACTGAAACAATCTCACAGGGTCTGCCTGCAGCAAAATAAGATGAAAGTTGCATTAAGATTGACTCAGGCCATTTTGACTATTTAACTGATAGGACCGCTTCTCATTTCTTAGCCAGAGCCAAACTAAAAGAGCCATTACACGTTGCTCTGGTTACATCCATCCCTTCATTGGAAAGACAAACCTCCTTGTCTTCAGCCACTGCAATCTGCTAAATTCTATCCTGAGGGGTTGCCCATCTTTAGACATTTAGGGCTTACGACTGTAAATTCTATCTTCTAACCATAGATAAAACAATCCCAAAGTCAAACAAGCAGACAAACGCCACCACCTCCTCTGAAGTCAGAGCTCGTTCAACACACAAGGGGAAAGCAAGCCACAGAAAGAGTGACTCATTTCGTGTTGACTTTTCTAGTGCAGTGCATATCTACAGGTGATGTTGGACCGTATCTAATATTGATTTGTGCTGGATATTTTGATCTTACCCCATTAGTCAGTGGAACAAATGCCTACATTTCTATCAGAGACTGCAGAGCAAGAGACCTCCATTTGCATGTCAAATTTAAAGCAGTACTGTGTTACAAATCATGGTGCAATTAAAATGATTCATCGTAAGTGAACATCGGGATTTCATTGCAGAAGACTGCAAAGAAAAAATAGAAGTACTTACACGCAGGCACTAGAAAATTGCTGTGCTAGGACACACACGCTTCAGACAGTAGTGTGTTTTAATCAATATTTAATATTAACATTTTTATGGTAAATACATATTATGAAAATGTAGGCCTAGTGCTGAGAAGAGATATACAAATCCCACTAGATACTACAGCAGGGGTTCAATCAGAAGGGGACAAATCTCAAATTAAATGTCTTTATTCCTATAATAAGACATTGGTAGATGCTATATAAGCAAAAAAAAAATATTAATTTATTCAAAATACAGACTGTGTATAGGCTGAAAAAGCAAAGACCTAGGTATATTCTAAAAGAAATGAGAAGAATTTATCCTAAAGACATCCCCACAACAACAACAACAAAAAGCCCAAACCAAACAAAAAAGCAATGACAAAGCAAAGCACGGGACAATAAAGCCGTAAAGCAACACCAATTATAACAGCTCTAGCCTGCAATTATTACTGAAGAAAGATCAGGCAGGAGAACCATGTCCTGACAATGAAACTTTCATGGGGGATATACCCCAAAAGACTAATTGGCAAACCTGGGCTTTAGTGACCGGCTTTATGCACCAGTATGGACTGAGACCGACTGCTTTGCAGTTGTTCTGCATTTACCAACATGTATATGGAGGCAAAGCCTAAGCCCTACAGAACAAGGTTTCTTTTAAGGTGCTGTGGAAAGGAGGAGGTGCAATTTCTTGGAAGCCCTCCATCATAACAGAACACTGCAAAGGCAGGGATGAGAGCCTAATGGATCCCTTGTCATAAGGGTGAAAAGAGTAGGAAAATTATTAAACTACAGACTAATTTTAATGAGGAAACAGACTATTAGAGATTTTTTTCACTTCCGCAAAACAGATATGTGAATGGGGAGAGACGGATACTTTAGCTGACATTCAGTAAAATCTGTCTTCCCACTTCTATGTTCCCAATTCCAGGGGGATTACCACAAAAATTTCAGTAACTGAGCATGCCCAGATGTGCTGGCTGGTAAAAACAAAAACATTTTAGAACCAAGCTACTGTGCTAGTAATTGGTCATTAACAAAACATGAAGACAGAAAGTGGATACAGACTGCAAATGAAAACAATGCAAAAGAAGAAAGATATATGAAAACAGAAGTAGAGACTCTCCAAAGAAAACCTAACAGGAAAACTACCTGTTTGGGTAGAAATCTTCCCTCATTCCAGCAACCAGGTTTCAAGAAGCATCTGGCATCTACAAATGGGAACCTCTCCAGCCACAGAGTTTCAAGGACAAAGAAGCACCATCACGATGCCAAAACTGTCTTTTATTATCGTAATAATGGCCAATATCTTAATCCATCTAAGGTAATCAGGTATGAACACACGACCTCATATTGATCCACACAAGGCAAAATTTATGTTTATTGGCTACCTGGCTGACAAGCTCTTTCTTCTGACCTTTTTGTTCATGGAAAGGTACAACTGTCTCTCACATTCAGTATTGCTTCATCCTGCATCTGCCACATAGCCTGCAGATAAATTAATTTAAGATGCCTAAACCAGTGTCTTATAGCTACCAAGCTACTACTTATAATCTTATGCCTTCTTTTCCCACTGAAAGAGTTAGGATTAAATGGAGGGAGTCATTGATGCTAAATAAGTTTCTCTTTACCACGTTGGAGATTTTCAGCTGCATGGAACCCTTTCAAACAAATCTGTCAGAGTGCAATAGGCACAGGTTTTATTTCCCTCCAGAAAGTAAGTACTTGCTGTACTTACAGCCGTCTCTCTTACGTTCCTTGCAGAAGCAATTTCCCCATTCCGCCTTTCAAAACAGTATAGGGAGCTTGTGTCAGCATTGGGGTGACATTGTCCTACATGCTTGAGACAAGCAGCTTTTCTGCAGTTTCTGCTTTGAGCAGCAATGTGCAGTCTTACACTACGCTAAGACTTTGTACAGGAAAAGTGAGGGAGCATGGAAAACCAGTGGATGTCAATGGGGAGAAAGGGTTAAATAAGAGTGGCAGGGAGCATGAGGTTTAGGAAAGGAGCAATAATTTGGGAGACAACACTAAGTGTTGGTGAGGGGTGTAGCCACATGAGTTCAAAGGAGAAGAAGGTAAATTTTCCACAGGTGACCGTGAGAGAAGACAAGGTCACAGACAGGAGGGTTACAGACAAAAGAAGGAAGAGCACTGAGAAGACTGTTAGGCTGTGTGGGGTGAAAAGCCCATGGTAATTCCTCTAACTCTGGCTCCTGCCCTTGGGCGTCTCTTTCAGAGCAGAGCTGTAGCCAGCAGGGGAAGAGGGAAGGACATCATGTTGCTCCCTTCTCACAGGCTCCAGGAGGCAATTACAGGTACTTTGTATTCCAATTAGTATTAAAGTGAATCTAGTTCAGTGCAAGTGAGGCTACTATCTCCCAATTTGGATTTAGTCCAATGTTTCTAAGACAGAAAGCAGATGGTTTTTAGCTTAATGCTCTGACAAAAGCAGAACCTTTAAAACAATGCTGTGTAAGAGTCCTGTAAGACATTTGTTTATAAGCACTTTCCTAAATAGCACCACTTATTATTTGAAGAAAACAGCATTTGTGGACTGTTCTTACCTTTCAAAGATAGGGCATAGACTGCAGTCAAGATTCTTCTTCTTATTGTTTCATTATTTCTGCAAACATAGGACAGAACATTGACTAGCAGACTATGAAGCATCATAAATAAAGATACGCTAATGCTGACAAAAAAAGAGAAACAGAATATGTTTACTGAAGCAGTGGCCATCCTTGTAAAATGGTTTACTTGCTAGTGCACAAAATTCATTAGTGTAGAAGTTTTTTCATTCACCACTAAAAATTAGCAAGGACTTATTGTTCTGATGAAGGGAATGAAAATCGGAGTACCAAAAGACAAAGGGAAAAGCTTTTCTTTTCAAAACTGCCAAACCCCCATATCTATACACCAAAGTAGATGCCTGAAGTCAACGTAATTGTTTCCTTGATTCAGCCATTTCTAGATCACACATTATGGGTTTGATTTTCCAAAAGGCAAAGCACATATGTTTCATCATAGATTGTCTATGAAGCATATAGATATGTATATAAAAAAATGAAGCGCTTCAGCTCAGACAGAAATCATAGCTCAGGTTGTGGTCTATATCTGATGCAATGCATTCAAAATACAGTTAATTATACAGAAGAACTAGTTGTAAAGATACATGAAGTAAGATTCTATAACTTCTATTGCAAATTCCTGTATTAAAGGGTGATTCCTTCAGTGATGGACTTTTCTACCATTTAGAATGTTTCCATTTACACATTTATGGTCATGAGTTTTAAAAGCAGGACATGCACACATATCTTTTGTTAGACATACATGACTGCTTTCATTGTTTTTTGACTTCTTGGCTTCAATTTACAAATTTTCTGACAAGATGCCTTAGTAGTAAAATCTTGTCCTAGTTTAGCAAATGAATTAACCATTATCACACTTGAGTACAGCAGACTGAGATTGAAAATATCTAAAAACCCGTAAGCAACTCTTCCTCAAAACTAATTATCTTGTTTCCTAATTTGGTTTTTCATGGTTAGTTCAGAATACAGTACAAAATTACATGAAAACAGATCTTGATGTGGGGTATAGCTGTGCATATCCATGCTCTCTCCATTTCATGCCATGGACAGTATACTAAAAATCTGTGTTCAAAAGCTTTTGTGGACAGTTTGCAAAATTGAAGCCTCAGAGAAAAGTGACAGCTATTCTAAGTGATTGCACAGAACACCATTTTCCATAGTTCTTGTTACAAAATATAGACCAGGAGGCCTCTTTGTCTTATCCCTTACAGCAGGGTGGATCAGGAACAATGCACTATAAACTACTTGAGTGCCTTGACGCAGAATTAGTGGAAAGGGTGAGCTGAGCCAAGGGACATTAATGACTACACAGCATTACATATCTTCCAAAATCAGTTACCAAGACACATAAGGTTTAGTAGTTGGAATGAATTTTACAGTATCTCCATATTCTTTAGTTAGTGGTACATGTAACAACCCAACAGATTCAGGTGGTTCAGGCCAGTTGGCAGCCCCAGAAAGAGGATGGGTTTCTTGTTGGAAATGTTCTTTAAATGGTCTGTATATTTATGTTCCAATTTAATAGTTACCCTTTGGGTTTTCTAAAATCTGCTCTCCTTAAAAAAAAACACAAACAAACCACCAGCTAAAGAAGTAAAACAGCTTCACAGACTCCACATTTATGCCAATTACCAGAAATGTCACCTATCCTTAATTTATATTTATTTATAATGTGCCTAAGCATTGGTTTTCAAGAGCACATGAAATAAGCTGCAGAACTGAAGTGTATTCATCAACTTTGTTACCCATGTAAAATCAATTGTTCAAATCTCTAGGAGGTGTGTGGGGAGGGAAAAAAGGTTAATTCCTTCTATGCCTTTAGTTAAAAGGCTTCCCTGTATTTAGAGAACAACCATTTAGCTAATTACTTTCATCATCTTAAACTTGAAGGATCAGAGATCTACAGAAAATGCTAGTGGAATTTGTATTAGAACAAGTGCAGTGTAAAGCTTGAAAGCATGAACTTTGGAGATCTGAAAATCCACGAAGAAACCAATATTCAAGTGTTTTTTTTCAAAAAACATGTAAGAAGGCTTAACTCACTCTTTTCTTTTTGAAGTCCAACTAACTCAAAATACTGACAGCTTGAGGCTAAGGAAGGGAGCAAAGGGCAGGCAGAAGTGAATGGAGATTAGGCAGTTGGGAAGACCAGGCAGTATCCCTGCCACCTAGCAGAGTTTAGCACTGCTAAACTCATCCAGCATGGGATGTCTTTTCATTAAATGGAAGGAGGATCACATAATAGTTGTCTTTCTCGGTCGCTGGGTTCCCTGTGTATTCACAGGGTAGGTATGAATTACATGTACATCAGTATTTTCTTTGGATCAGGATTGTGCTTTTGGAGCAACTCTGTCGCACCACGCTTTTGGTTCACATTATGGGGTGGTTTTGGAGTGTGAAAACTGGATTCCTTTAGATGAATCTCAATCAGACAGTGTGCTCTGAGAATCCACCTAATGTTCTCCAGCCACTAACAGCCACCGAGTTCACAGCACCAAGCTAGAGCTGACCCAGAGTAAGCTGTTGAAATACACAGTGCTGGGTCCTCAACCCCAACTGTTCTGCTGCACACCTTTGCTTCTGTCTAACTATTGGTAGTTGGTTTAACTATTTGGTAATACAGAAATAGCCACGAACCTAGGTGCTTTATGTGGTCTATGTCTTTTGAGCAAGCCTTTTCCAGCTACAACCATGCACTACTATTTCAACCCTTCAGTGTGAAAACAGGTTACTAATACACTCAATTAACACTGCTGCATTCTGCTGCAGCTCCATAGTGGATTGGAAATCATCCACCCACCCAAATGTGTTTATGATGCCAAAGGTTCAAAGCCTGTGCATCAGTAGAGAGCTCTAGTTTCCTAGAACACTTCAAGTTTTCTTTTCCCTGACACACAGAAGTGCTGCGCCACATCATATAATAGCATAAGACCATCTGGCTTGCTACATCACAAAATCTGTAGAGAAGAGTCTTGCACTGTGCCACAAAAGCCTAAGACGTGATCCTACCTCAAGGGAATGCAGAGTGCAGCTATTTGTATGAGTTTCTCCTAAAACAGTGTCTCTTTCCCCAAAAGATTTTATCTTATGGTCTTGACTTATGATAGGACAGGCTACTTGAATAAAAATGGTGGAGAAGATAAGGTAAGGTGGAGAAAAATATGCTGCTCCTAGGAATAAGCTGAAGATACCAGTTTGAAGCCTGCCTATTTCTGTTAAGCCTTGGATAACCAACAACAAACTCAATGACAATGTGTCAAGCCATTAAAGAACAGGTCTGGCTTATGGCCAAGAGCTGTAAAAAGAACAAGGATATTTAATCAAAGCCATAAACGTGCAGAACTGGGCATGGGAGAAACTTTATCCTTTAAAAGGCAGAATGGACAGTCTTGCAGATAAATATTTCTTTAGCATGACAAATTATACACCTTCGTCTGCATTTTTCCATTTTTGGAGTCATAATCTGTATTAGGTCATTCTCTCAAGATTAAAATTCTACTTGCTCTCTGATCTCTTAAATGGAAATTCTCATCTCTCTGTCCTTGTTTATCCTCTTGCTGCTCAAAACTCTTCCCTACCTCTCACAGTAGCTTTGAACTGCAAGGTCATCTATTCCTTGTCTCAATCCTAATGGCTGGACTCCAAATTCTCCTGTTTTTATCTCCTTGCTGAAGCTCCTTTCTAATACCTTTTGCACTTGCTTGACATAGACAAAATATTTAAAATGGAAACAACAAATCCAATATTCATGAAAACGCGTGTTACTTCAAGTGTTGGCAAACGGCCTTTGTTGTGCCGGAAGTCAGATCAGACTACCATAATGGTCTCTCTCAGGCCTTTGACTATAACAGAAAATGCTTGGTTCTTTCCTACTCACCCATGTAATTAAGAAGCAGAGCATCAGTCAGTAGCTTATACATACAGAGGGCTTGGTGTTCAACAGAGGCTGAGTTCCTGGCAGTGCTGAATTCAGATATACCTAGGAGAAAACATGATTTTAAGCCACAAGAAAAAATAAACTTATTAAAAAAATAACTTTATGAAATCACATTTTGCTCTGCGTGCTCAAAATCTATTTCATATATTCAGAATTTAAAATTCTGGAAAGCTGTCCTTTCCTTTAGTAAAATAGCACAACCTTTGAAAGGAAAGGGAAATCTCCTATTAGGCTGATGGTTGTCATGGTATGAAAAATTGCCTTGTCTAACTGAAATCTGATTCAAATGGCTTGGATATCAGGATTCGATATGTTGCATTCTTAACTAGACAAAAAGAATTTTTTCTATGCAAATTCACCTGAGCAATGTGATTGCTTGGGTGCAGATTCAAGAAAAAAAGCAGCTGATTACAGCAACACTCACCTAGCTCTACATTAACATGAATTTATTATGTGTATTTCACTACATGTATACTTCACAATATACATTTAGGTATGTAGCTGTGGATGAGAACCCGATGATGTTAGACCTTGCAGAAACACAAGAAAAGGAGGACAAGACAGTTATTGCCCTAGAAAGCCCTCTGTACAGTAAATGGTTTGACCTCAAAACCCACTTGCTTATACTCAAGAGTATGCAATTTTACTAGGTATGAAGGTTTTCAGGTGCCACCGCCTCCCATGGGAATACAAAGGCAGCTGTCCTTTTGTGTGGAGAAAGCAGAATGGTTTTCCTCAACACTGCAACACAGCCAGGCTGTCCTGTGGGCTGCACTGATTTCACTTCGTGCCCTGTAGCTTTATCCTGTGCAGTCTTCAATGCCATAATCTAGGCTACAGAATGCCTCTCCGCTACGCTGCTTGGATTGCTTGGATAAACCTGTCAGAGGATGGAAGATGGAAATCTGTAGCCATTTAGTAGTCAGTCAGCACAGCAAGAGAATGAGAGCTCAGGAATACAGCTCAGGAAATAAGGCAGATAAACCATATCTGAATGCTTGGGGTTTCCCCCACAACACCACCTTCAGCTCTCTTCCATGTCTCTTACATGTTCATATCTCAGAGAACTTGCACTAAACCTGAAACAAGCTTACCTGGGACTGAGGCTGAACATGTTTCCGTATTTTTGATAGTGTTTTACTTTCGGCTTAGATTTATTAACAGCCCCTTCGCTGCAAAATTCTGGATGAAGGTAAAGAGAGCTATAACTCAAAATATTCTGCGTAAGAATCTGCTGTGAAAAAAATAATTTGTGGATCTCTGATAGTAAAGATTGAATGTACTAATAATGGTTTTTACTTTTTTATTCATATCCAGAATGCACAAGAGTTTTAGTAACTTTAGTGAACAGAATTCACAAACATGAGAGGATAGAAAAGAGACTACAGAAATTCAGCACCAATAGCAATTTTGTATTAAAATGAAGACTGTTATACCTTAACCACCAAGTTAGAAAAAATCCAGTTTGCACATCTCAGTCTAGTCAAAAGAAATAAATACCAACAATAAGCAGCACATCTCTGACCTCTAGACCTTTCAGATTTCTCTAATTATTGCCATTTTTTACTAATCAATATATTGGTATTATCTGACAAGCAGGCTTACTATAACTACAGAAAACTACCTGTGCCACCAAAAATACTACATCACTGGGTATTCATATGTGAGTGTAAATAACAATTCAAGCACTGCTTATATTACATTGGCCTAATCATTACTGGAGGTCACAGAGATTTGGTTTGGCCAAGTAAATCAGAATCACGCATCATTTCACCTGTTTGAAATAAAAAAACAAGCAAATAATAAAAAATAAATTGACCTGGTCAACAAATAAACTTTGTGGACAACAAATAAAAGAGCCAGTAGCAAGTCATCTGATCTGCTGTCCCCTCCAGAGCCCATTACTCACCTTTCCTTCCACAGAGATAGAAGGAAAAAACCCCAAGAAATGGTGTTGAAATTTTATGGCCAAGCAAGAGGTCAACTCTTCAGAAAAACTGCTCTCTTGCCAGTAACTTCTGAAGCCAGTATTTACAGATGTAATGCGGTGAGTAATGTCACCATCACTGGAAAAACCCTTCAAGACCTCGTGGCCACGTGAATGATGAAGCGTACCAGAAGGGCCTGAGACTAGTGAGAACTGAAGGGGAGTGAAACAAAGTGGGGATAACGCAATGCCCCAAGATCTGCCAACTCTCCTGCTGGCCCCTGCTCCTCCAAAAATAGACAGGAGAGTGAGAGAAGAGGGAAAAGATTTGTGAATTAGCTGCAGTAGTCTCACTAAAAAGAACTCACAACACTCATCGACTTTCCCATCCTTCCATTTCACCATTGCTTTCTTTTTTGAAGCTCGAACCCACTATTAGGCTGTCATCATTATACTCTTGATGTTTTTAGTGACAGACCAGGAAAGACATTCAACATACACATACCATAACCAATAGCAGAGCTTTCTTGAACTAATATGCTCAAGTGATCTTTTCAGATAATCAACAATACTTAATAAACATAGACCTGTTCTTGCCAAGAGCATATTACTTTTGAATTTTATACTACAGGTTGCTCTAGGACTGTAGCAAGCCACAAGTAGAAGATGCTGTACTACTTTATGGGAAGGTCTTGTGCAACCCAAAAAAAAAAAGAATAATTGAAACAATAAAACACCATAGAAATGCCATGGATTTATACAGAAATTATTGTGAAAACCTGTGGAATTTGTTAGATAGAATCTTGTTCTAAAATTGTGTTAAAGTATCCTATAGAAATTATGTCACAGGTAATAATTTTACTAAACACTACAGCATGGTCCAATTTAAGATTGGAGCTTTTCCGTTAATAAGACTCCTCCAGAAGACTTACCTGCAGTTGTCCTAGACCATATGCATGCTATATGCAATATTATATATGGTTTTTACTTATATATTTTACATATATAATATATAATATAATTTTACATTATATATATGCACTAAATAATCTGTATGTTTCTATTCCTATATTTTGGGCTGGTTTACAACACCATGTCCAAGAGCAATTACCAGTATGCAAACAGCTTTACATCAGAAGACAACAGGTAATTAAACTGTTACCTACAGTAGCTGAGACAGTATTGAGCAGTCATAAATTTTGGCTGATTCAAAGCACACTAAACAAAAAAAAAGGAATCCCTATTCTATGAAAAGCTACAGCAATTTGAGGTTCCAGACTGTGATACAGATTGGCATCCAAAGACCAGCAGGAAGGTGGAAAGGAAGTAAGAGGGAACAACATTATCATAAATGGTAGAGAACAAACAGCAACAGTATTGAATTTTATCTGAAGAAATGAATCAAAACCTCTTAAATAGTAATGAAAAAATTCAGAAATACAATACCAGAACTTAAACAAAGTCATTTATAAGAGAATATTTGTAGCATATTTCCAACCTACTGCAGTGGGAAAATTCATGAATAATATTAGTGGCATTTATGTGATCCACTTTCTGCCTGTACAGTGTTTGTCTAATGTAATGAGATCTGGATTGGCTGAATATAATACAAATTTTAGAGTGTTATACCTGATACTGATCATGCATGTTAGGAGGAAAAAAAAAGAATACAAAAAAAAAAAAAAGGGCAAACGGAGCATTTTTAATGCATATAATGTCGTGTATTAATATTGACACTCAACTGCACTAATCTAGGAGGTTATTGCTACTGAATTAACAATGCTCTCAAATTAACAGCCCTAGAAGCCCCACAGATCACACGGGCACCTTCTATATAAATATATTTTTTTATTCTTGTTTCTATTCAGGTCAAGGCCATGACATTCTAATTTCATTTGAACATTTCAAATCCCATTTTCTGAAGCAGACAATGTACAGAAGTATGACCAATAGAAGTTGGATTTGCTTTATTCTCTGAAATTGAAGTGAAAATTACATTTGTGTCACTACATTTTAACACACTCTTCCCATGAATATACATATACATGATTATACATACCAGTATATATATATATCTCTCTCTGACTATGTAGATGCAACTTCTTACCATTCTAGACACTAAAAGTTGAGTAAGACTCATTTACAGCTCCAGGAATTCAAATAGGACTAGCACCTTTGTTTGCAAGCACTGCATAAACTATGTACAGTAGTTTTCACCAAGCAGATAGTATGCAAGTCTCTTCTACTCTGAGAATAAAGCCAGATTATTTTAGGTAGGATAGGACTGGGCTTGCCTACAGCATACATTAGAAAGAACTCTATGTTTAAAAAGGGAGGCAAGTCAGTAGCTTGTTAAATGTGGTCTTATGTCTCTTCCCTTCTTTGAGCCCTGTTTTTCAGGTTCTTATTTTTTGTGTGCTACCATCCCAGCTACCTTTTGAATAGCCACACAAAGCCCTAGTAGCTACAAGTACGTTCCTGTCTTCAGAAAGTGTATGTTTTTGGGGAAACCAAGGGACACCATTCCCTTTCCTCTGAGAAGGAAGCGATCTTCAGAGGGATTTTTTTGCTCAAAGCACACTGCTTACTTGATGAGGCTTGTACCCTCAGACCATCTAGGGATGGTTCTAAACTAATTGCTAAGCCAAGGCGATGTGAAAGCCTGGATCTTGCAAGTGAAAACTTCTGGAAAGCCTTTCCCTCTC
The DNA here is from genome assembly GCF_964188355.1 of Buteo buteo. NCBI lineage: Eukaryota > Metazoa > Chordata > Aves > Accipitriformes > Accipitridae > Buteo > Buteo buteo. The sequence continues at coordinate 33,979,513 of NC_134178.1, forward strand.
AAAGGATGGAGCAGATTCCTAGCTGGTGTTGGCTACCACTGCTCTGCTGAACCTGCTAGAATTTACACCAGCGGAGCATCTGTCCTCAGAGAGAATTTGTACCTACTAAGGATTTTCAGTGTGTAGATTCAGAACAACAGGGACTGCTACAAGGTAAGAGCAGTTAGGAGGTCTTTAAGTCTGACATATGTATTGACATCCTTTAATGGAGTAGGGTTGTGAGATAAATGTTATAATATCAGTCCTGGGCAATAGCTACGAGTGGAAATGAGTTGACAGGCCTGTATGCAAGGCTCAACAGACTCACCCTTCCTGGAAATACAGAAGTGAAACTAAGCGAGATTAGAGCTGACTCTATATCCAAATGTGATAATAGCCAAGACAGCTCTTCTACAGTAGAGGTTGCAATAGTTCAGATCCAATATAAATTAAGCGAATGAACCGATGCTTAACTTCACTTTTACTTCAGTTTCAATAGATTCTTGGGAGAAAACAACCACTTAACTTTTACTGTTTTCCCAACCTCCAGTAAACCTACTAGGATGGCATTCATTACAGACCTTGCATTTTAGTGTAAGCATAATCACACCTTTTGGAAGAGGTGAGAAAATCAGTTATTCAACTGAATAATATTTAGATATTATAGAACAGAAAAATACTCCTACCTGAAGCCCCTGAGAGACACAATGTTAACATTGGTTAAGCACGTCTTGATCTGAGTACAAGAGCAAAAGTTCAAAGAAATCATCATAGACTTGTCATTACAGAATATGAGTTAAAGACAGAAAGAGGAAAGAATCAGATCTCGCTCTCACGTCATTAAACTCACTGAACAAATATATGACATAAAACGTAAGGAGGCATTAACACAATGATATTCTAGTATCACTTATAACATTTGTTAACTTCTTCCTCCAGGGTAGGCTGCTGCCAAACTGGCTGTGCTTAGAACTGGCTTCTTCCAGATTTATCAATGCTCTAAACCAATGATGTCAGAAAGGGAGTACACCAAAGAAAGAAGAGCAAAGACCAGGTATGCATTTTGCTGATTCAGAAATACCATTGCCATTTTGAAGGAAAATCTTCATGTTTAGTACTTACCCACAGGAATTTGAAATCCAAAAGCAGGCTGGGATCATGATACTACTATAAATTCAATAATGAGACTAGTTTTTAAGGATCATTTCATTTTCTTTAAATGCTACCTTGTCGGGGGGGGGAGCTTGTGAAGTGAGTCATCCCACTGTGAGAACTCCTAAAGTCAGCCATACGTTATCAAACCAGCCACATAGCTAGTCCAATACCTTGCCCCCCAGTATGATAAAAAATGACTGCTGGGAGAGAAAGTGCAAGAGAGAACCACTTAATATGCTTTCCAGCTTACCTAAAATCATGGGAGTAATCCTTGCCAGTGCTTCTGATTGAATGAATTTATATAGGATGCTAATGTAACCACCTTAAGCACTCATTCTCTTCTCCTTCCCACCAAACCATCCTGCTCACCTCTATTCAGAGTTACTTTTGCCTCTCCTACAGTTCTTACAGGTTTTCTTTTTTACCTCTCCTAAAACTTCAGGTAGAAAGAAAATAAAACATTCTCTTTACAAAAGTGGAGGGTGCTGTACAACTGCAATGTGCTGCAGAGCAGTAAGAAGCAGCAGCAAAGGGAGCAAGGTGACTTGGGACAGCTGAGCTCCCCTGTGTGCTCTCTCCAGGGAGAGCAGTGGCGATGCCCTGGAGGAGCGAGTGACCATTCTGCCAGGCTGCACTTCGTTTGGCAGCAGAGCACAAGGAGAAAGGTGCTATCCAGAGGGATGGGGCTTTTCTCACGGATCTTACATTCTTTTGAAGGTGAAACCTATCTGTGTGCTTAGCTATCTATGGGCTTAGCTGCACCCAGGCCTAAACTTTTTTCTTCTTGGGGAGTGGGCTGTCAGGTTCCAAATACATTTTGGAGCCTGAATGAAGACATCAACTAGATTCTTTGAAACATACTTAGCCCAAGCAGTGGTTTGCAGTCTGAAATTACCTTTGTTACACCAACATCAGGCATTTGCGTGCTGTCCTCTCTTCCTAAAGGTATCCTCTTAGCAGCACCCTGTAACATAATTGGACTTAAACATGGACATACTGTTACCGAAATCTTGGAATAAAAACTTATCAACACCAATTTAGTGTAGATAAGCAGACACTTCTTTATTGATGGCCGGGTACGTGGGCGAGTCCTCTCACAAACCACGCACACCTGTCACCAAAACAATACACCTTATATTGAACTCACTTATGCATATTCATAAGATTACAAAGATGTCATTTGCATATTCATCAGATTTCCAGGAAATCATTTGCATATGTTAATGTCCATCACGCAGGCGCACTAAAGGTCTCTGGTGGTCTTCTAGAGTCCTCTGGTTGTCTTTCGTAGTCTTCCTCACTCGTCCGCTTCTTGACCTCTCAGGTGTTTCCAAGCAGCAAGCTGGTGTCCATAACGGTTTCCTTAGCCTTTAAAACAAACACTATAAGACTACCAATCTTTGTCAAAACTTCTGTGGTTAAATGATTTTGAACGATACTTAAATTCTTATGGTTACACATTACACATTTTCTAAGCTCCTAAGTTCCTAAGGCTACATTTCAAACTTAACACTCCCATACTTATACTTCACAATTTTCTACTTTTTAGTCAAACCAAACTCTTTTATAATCAGATTTTAATTTCTTTTATCTTGTTATCTAAGTTCTAAATGTTCCTACTAGATGATCTTAGCCAATTTCTCCGGCCTTGGTACAGGGCTATACAGGGGATTTCACAACAACACTGGTTGTTGGTTAAATATATAAAATACAACATACATATAATTTTGCTAAAATATTAAAATTAAATATGATTAATTCTAACTAATAACAAATCAATGACAAATCAGTAACATACAGGCTGTTAGAGATGAGCTGGTATGACGGCATTTCTACTGCAAAATTTAACACCCATTTGTGCCTAGTCCTGCTGTACTCATCATAACAACAATCAATTAAAGAGTGTAAACCAGTTGCAGGTATTCCACCAGAACTTAACCTTTTCTTTTCCGAAACAATTCTACACAATGTTTTCATTAAAATCCCTTATGGCAGATCAAATGCACTTTCCCATTCACCATCAGCAATAGCAGTTGTGTACCTGAAGTAACCGAGGTAGCAGGAGGAAGAGCTGCCTTATAGAACTAACTGAAACTCTGTCCATTTTGAGCTTTAAGTTAACATTTTCAAAGTGCTGAAATGATTTTGAAAGCCTAAGTCTCCAAGGAAGTGAATATGACTTTGACACATAGGTCATAGCCACTGTTAACCTTACTCTGTTTCAGACAGACTAGAGGTATCATGTAAAGAGTGAAAGAGTTCTCATTCTCCTTTTAATGTAGGGTTCAACAGAGGATGTGCTTTCTTAGAAAGCTTTTTATATTCCCCTTGTTTTATAGCCTGTTTCAGAAATAGCAGTTTTGCCACTTTCTTTAAGAAAACAAACAAAACAAAAAAAAAGGAAAAGAAACTTTGGAAAGCTTAAGATTATTAAGACATTTATCCCTAGCATAGTTTGTTGTTGTTTTTTTTTTCCTTCCAAAAGTTCTGCTTATTCAAAATATACAAAAGAAATCAATAATCCAACAGGGGCAGAAACAGAAAAAACAAAACACACCCCAATGCATTTAATCAGGTTTCACTTCCTTATCTCTGATCCTATGAACCTAATCACACTCTAGCTATTTATAAGTATTTTTCAGGCAGAAAACTAAAAGGCTCTGCATGTGTGTACATGTGTGTAGTGGGCAGCTGGAGCTTTTTTGTTGTTTAAATACTGTTTGGACCATTTTTCACAGAAAGACAGATATTTCCTTCTCGCATCAAACAAAGCCTATACAGTCAAATCTAGAATCCCTGCAAAGAGTCACTGTCAAACACTTCAGAGGAAAACGTGGATCCATTCAGTAGAGCTGGCAAAGAGCAACTCTGCCATGTCATCTTCCGTATAGTTCTCCAAGAGACTGCCCAATGCATGATGTTAAAACAACTCATCCAAAATTGGTCACCAGTAATGATAATTCTGTCTCTTCTGAGTCACAGCTTGTTATGCCCTCATTCTCAGAAACACCTTGTGAAAAAGAGCTTCCAGTTGAAACACAGGCATTGCATTTCAACTTCCTGAACTTGGAGCTTCCCAAGTTCTAATGATAAAGATCTTGCTGCTTGCATAGTATGAGAAACGCCATGTCTCAAATTTATGCAAATCAGACCATAGAAAGGGGACAACCCCAGAAGTTCAGAGTTCCGTTTTGTTCCTGAGACTCTTTTTTTCACTTAAAGCCAGTGTTTCAAATTTTCTGTCACTTGAAAACACCTGGAAATAACTGACAGATTGGTATTCCAGTCAGTACAATAATTATCTTAATTTTCTTTTTACCCGTTCTTCCAAATAGTTGGTGCACGCTACACTATTTTGGTTCCAGCATGGGAAATTTGGAGCTCAAAATCCATCTTATACATATTTTTCTATTTACCAATATGTGTAATACTCATTCTAATCATAGCCCCTGTGAACTTCTTTAACTATAGAAATTAAATCTAGCATAAAGTCTGATAATTTTATTTTTCTTTAGCTCAACACAACTCTTCTCCTGTTCCTTCTCAGACATCCCTTCTTGTCAGGACTAGCATCTATTTCCCCCTTCCAGAAACCCACTTCTGCTGCAAATCCACGCCAAAAGCCACAAAATGTTGTGTTCCTTTAAGCAGCAGAATAGCCTTCAGAGAGTGAATTTTTATAACGTCCCCTTTTGACATCCCCTGCCTCTGCAACCCCATAACTGTAAATGCTTTTCCAAAACACTTTCTCTTCTGCATTGGGACCAAATTTGTATGATGCAACTTCAAGAAAAATAAAACATGCCCTTTGTGTTTCTTGGGTCAAGCATCAATAATTTAAAAAAGCAGCAGCATAGCTCTCTCAGACTAAAGCAAAACTGAGTTTAGAAGTTAGGGCATTTTGTATTCTGCAAAAAGGAAATGTAAGGGAGACAGGCTTTTGTCAGAAGCCCAGGCATTTATAATTTTTTGTCTAAGAAATAACATTTATAGCTTTTTTTGTTTAACAGCTTTCACTTATTTTAGTCTTTGACATCTCTGGAGTTCACAGTATACTGCCAACTGCCACTGTGACATCTGCTAGGGAGGGCAGAAATAATTTGCAGGCTACCAACAGCTGCTGTGGGTTGCAAGACTGTCTTTTAAGAGAGGACACATGAAGAAAATGTGTGGCAAAAAGCTTTCCTCATCCCCACCCTCTGCTATTAAAGCATTGTACATTCTCAGTAAAAATAATGAATCCTCTCATTAAAAAGTAGCCTTATAATTTAAAAAATAAATTCCCAGGTTAGTCAGCTTCTGGAAATTGGTGGAGTCAGTCAGACCTTTACAAAGTAAACAAGTGCTACTGGGCCAAGCTTGCTTTTTGTTCTCTAAGATCTGTGTAGCTCACACATATCCAAGAATTTATCCTCGCATCATTTCTATGAGTAAAACACACAATTCTCAGTAGACAGATGGAAAAATGAGACTGGGAGACTTTGAGGACAAAACTTCCAATGTGCTTCAGTAAGTCTTTGTTTTCAGATAAGTCAACAGGAATTTTTGATTTTCATAGCAGAGTCAGGCCTACACTAAGTGTGTCTAAAAATCACCTCAGAAGCAAATTACCCAAAGGAAATCAATAGAAAAACTAGGAACTGAACTTGGACCTCCTGAACTTCAGGCTAGTGCTATAGGCACACCACCATCCTCTCCACAAAGCCATAGTGGTGGTTTATAGGTGCTTTACAATGAATGGTGTTCTGCTGCACAGTTCAGCACTTGAGACATAGCTCTAAGTGAAACTGTTTTCAGCACTTTGTGTTTTCAGTGCTTGAATTCAACATCTGCACTCCCTTGAGAACCACCCAGGAATATAAATTCCGGCCTAACAGTTCAAGTCAACTTTGTGCCTATAATTTAAAAAAAAAAAAAAGACTACTTATGTATTTTAAAAAACAAACAAACAAACCTCTGAAACTACCAAGATGGTGAAAAACAGCCAACCAAAACCAGTCAATTCCTATGTGTCTTTGATAACTACTGTTTTCCAAGAGTGGCTGTAAGGGACTGGATGCAAGAGGACTGCTTGTACGTTTAGATGATGCTTATGTCCTTCAGAATGGTCGTGGTTGTCTCTCCAATTACTGTGTCACCCGAACATAGCACAGCTACTTAAATCAACACATTCATAAAGAGATACTCTTCAATGTCATGGCACTAACTAAAGGCAAGCATACTTCAACAAGCTGCAGATACTCTTGCATACATCCAGTCAAGGAAAGAGTTCGTAACGAAGTCTTTGCATAATCCAATTCTAGGACCTGTGACTGCAGCAAGCATCAAGTGGAAGAGTGTATTGTACGGTAAGGCTCGGTGATCCGTCACCTGCTGTGCAGTCTGCTGAATTATCTAGTCTCTACTGGTACATAGCTCACAACTACATTCTAAGAGTTTTAGTTAAACTGCAAACTTCCCATCTGAGTCCTCTACAAATCCTGTTCTCTCATTAAGCTGGGAATGTGACTGTTCTCCAGCATACATTATTGTGAAGAAAGGAAGCTTCTTGAGTGAAGACAACAGCCTGTCAAGCAATTCCATTCAGCACATGCTGAATGCTGCTATGAATCCAAATCTTTCAATGCGTAACCAACAGGGTTTACAGCTACTAAAATATGGCTTATACATTGTACATTTTCTTTAAATATGGTCAAGGATGATGGATTCTAGAGGGAACAGACACCTTACCACTGTTTAAAATGTTTCTCGGTAAGAGCACTAGCTAAAATATCCAAAGAATCAATAATTAACCTTTTTTTTTAATTGGTTTGCATCTTGCTAATTGAGTGAGTACCTATCCAAACAGATGCTTTCCAAAAGGGACCTTTCTCATCCTCTAGTGCTGCAGGCTGTTGTGTAATGTACTAACCCACTGATCCATGCTGCCTTCAATTTTCTTTGATGCTTCCTATTTTTCAAACGCTGAAGCATAATGTTAACCTTGCAAGTGTAACATCTATTTCTAACATAGTTACCTCCTACAATTTATTTGGGCAAATTTTTCAAAGACAGTACTTTGTACATGGAGACCTTCTACGTGCATACTGTGCCTAAAATAAATAAATAGATAAATGTCAACCTTTAAATCTCGTTTTGGAGACAGATCGTGTTATCTCATCAGCTGGAGACTACATCAATGGTTGTGACTTAGCCATTTTATAAAACATTCTCCGAAACTCAGACGAGAGGCACGTTATACACAAAATATAGTGTGTGCAGGAAATATACATTGTATATCTACAAAATGGGCCATATCCCACCGCTATTAAAATTGATGGGAGTTTTGCCATTCACTTCAATGGGATCAGCAGCAGTATATAAAGATGAATTGGCTATAAGCGCACACACTGGCGCTTTATGGGCGTGACAATATAAAAGCCCTGTGTGAAGTAATGGAATGAATTATAACAGTGCTGGGTATGTCAATCTTCCTTCTTCTACCTTCAGTTGCTGTATCAGGAACATTAAACATTTCCCCGGTTAGCCATAGAATCATAAAAATTACAGCTAAAAAAGTACTATTAAGTCTACTTCCTGCCAATGCAAAATTATTCCTCCCTGTACCTTTTCTAATCCTCTGTGCAGTCTGGTTTTACACCACTCACATGTTCTGGCATCTTCTCCTCTCTGTAAAGAATTATTCCGTCAGCTACTTAATCACACACTCAGCCAAGCTAGATTTTTCCTAGAAAATAAATCAACAAAGCAAAAAAACTCTACCAAAAACCCATGATATATCACTCTGAATTTCCTCTTATCATCTTATTTCACTTTGGAACAATTAGAAAAATGCTTTTTGAGAATGTATTTCCCTGCTTTTCACAGGCCACCACATCCAAATGCAGGTAATAGTAGCTGCTCATTTGTTACTGGTGTGATGGTGAACACCAGAAGCAGGCAGGGAAGTGAACTGATCATTTAGTTCTTTGTATTTTGAGTAACATAATTCCAGAACTGCATTCCAGTGGAGACAGAAAACCTGAAATCTTTGTGGTAAAGTTTTAGCATTTTATGGCAGGCATATTGGAGACTTACCAAAGCAGGGAAGTGGAACTGGTGATACAGGCAAACACAATGCTAAATCCCTTGATACAGGCAGTCTTTATTTTGTCAGCCAGATTGAATGAGGAGTACGGGGCCACAGTTATTTCTGGACAAAATCTAATGAAATGTTCAGTCTAGAAACCACTGTTTAATTCTCAGCAATATACACATGCTTGTCTTACAGTTCTCAATAAGGCTGAAATCATTAAAAAATGAAGCTATCATTGTTACTTTCATGTTGCTCCTTCCCCATCTACTCCCTACTGCCTTATCACACTTCTGGACTTCACCCTGTTTTAGTTAGGGCAAAGACCACCAGCCTCCTTTCTCTTTTAGGGCAGGATGTTTAATAGGCACTGAGTACGTTAAAAAAAGGGGAAAACTCTGTCTAAAATATATGCTACGTTTTTAAGCACCTTCAAATCAAAGGACCTCAAGCAGGTTAAGATACTACAGGAACACCTATTCAGAGATGAAGTTTTGCCTTGTTAGTCTGTGCCACACTAAAGTACATCAAAAGATAGTTTGAAAGCCATTCATTCACAGATTCTCACTGAAGCAAGACAGGCACCTCTTGAAGTCTCCCCAGTAGCCAAGAAATTTACGTGATACAAAGGGACAATCAGGGGGAGTCATGTCAGGGCCCATACCGGATCTAGGTGCTGCTATACCAGTATTACACCAGAATAGCATGGGTGGCCATGACACAGCACCAGTTAACCCAAATCTCTTTTGGATCGTTGAGAACGCTACTCTGATGCTGCATGTAAACAAGCCTCTCGCCTATCTTGACTGCTTTATTTGATTAGCCTTGTCAGAAGTAAGGTCAGGCCAAACTCTTACGGTCATTAAAGATGAAAGCCATACATCAGGGAAGCATCACTTTGTAAAGAACAAGGTAAGAATGTCACTAATCAGCTGAAGTGCTAGTGTTGCAAATATTTTGATAAAGAAATTAAAATCTAATTATATAAAAGAGTTTGGTTTGATTAAGAAGTAGAAAATTGTGAAGCATAGGTATGGGAGTGTTAAGTTTGAAATGTAGTCATAGGAACTTAGGAACTTTAGAAAATGTATTATGTGTAACTATAAGAATTCAAGTACTGTCTAAAATCAGTTAACCACAGAAACTTTGACAAAGATTTGTTGGTTTGTAGTGTTTTGTTTTAGGAAACTAAGGAAACCACTATGGACACTAGTTTGCTGCTTGGAAACCCCTTACCCTTCCCACCTCGATCTAATTATTGAGGATTCCAATCAGTAGAGTTAAGTGAGATTAACCAATGATTGTTTTAACATAATAATATTAATAAGATGGTGTGACTTAAGGACCAATTATTAGAAAGGTTAAATTTAAAAATAGACATAGTATATATTTTTATGTAAACTAATATAGATGATGGTGAGAATCGTACTGCGTAGAATCACCTAAGAGAGGTCGAGAAGCGGACAAGTGAGGAAGACTATGGAAGACCACCAGAGGGCTTCTGAAGACCACCAGAGACCTTCACTGTGCCTGCATGAAGAGACATTTATATATGCTAATGATTTATCGGAAAGTTAATGATTATGTATAACATTTTCCAGAAATTTAGTGAATATGTATAACAGGTGTGTATTTAACCTGCATCATTAGACTAGCCAGGTGCACACGGTAGGTGGAGCGATCCCCCATGTTGCCCAGCGCTGCAGTAAAGGAGTGCCTGCTTCTTAACTTCTCATTGCTGTTAAGGAGTTTTATTCTGGATTTTGGTAACACTAGCCTCATTCAAATTTGGGTAGCTGTGCTGCCTTCTAGTGCTTCTATCTTCTTTAACAAAAGACTTAGTTCTGCACAACTTTTGGAGCACTTCTTACTATTCAATTGATTATTACCTGTGGTTTTAGGGTAGCAGATCCATTTCCTTTTCCTCTGTGACCATGAAGGGTTACATCACCACGACACACTGCTGAGTGACCACAGTACTGCCATGTCCACACTGACATGCTATCACAAAGTGAAACAGCGAGGAAGCATTTATGTAAGTGACGACCTTAAACACAGCTGTAGGGAGTGGAAATTCTTCAGTGAAATACAAAGGCTGGCAAGAAACCCAGGTTTATGTTCCATCCCTTTCTCTCAAGAGTAGTTGTGACTCTTTGATCGAGGCATTTTATTTTGGTACCACCTGAAACACATTTTTTAAATGGAGCCATGGGAGCTCTATGATGCTTGCCCCTGTTGAAAACCATGTACAACTACTAAGAAAATAAAACCTTCCAATGCCATTAGGCCTTGACCTTAAATCTTAGGAGGCAGCCAGGAAGATCTGCCAATGAAAGCATTTTCTGACAAATGTTTCATGATTGCTGTGATCTGTCTTATAAAAACCTATCTTTAGTAAAAAATCATGTGGTGGGGATGCAGCAGCACCATCTAAAAGCTAAGACAAGTGACTGCATATGCCCTGTGCTCTCTGATCCAAGTTTGACAAACTGGTAACTGAAAACTTAAAAGTTTCACTTTTACCTGAGTTTTTACGTGGCAGTTAAGAGACTACACCAATATATGCTGTTCAAGTTTCCCCTGGTAGCCAACATTGCATAAAGTTAAATTGGCTTACCAGCAGGCCATATTCTATGACAGAACAGAGTATTTAAGCCAGATCAGATTCTCAAAATTTCCTCCCACCAAATAGATTTGTCCGATAGGAACACTGCACTGATACAGCTATTCATTTTGCAAGAAACAGCTAGCCATGCTCTATTTAAGTGCTCATGGCTAATTTAAATACCCTGCAAATTTAAAGCAAGCCCCCTGCACTTTTCATGATTGATGTCCTCAAAAGACATTTTTCTCCTCAGATAGACAAATGAAGTAAGGGGATCCTCCTACCCCAGCACAGGTAACTGTGGCTCCAACTGCCCCAAAGGAACTCTCCTCTTCCCAACACCCAGAGACTCACAGAGCTTTTCCTGTGCAGGGTGCAACATTGCTGCTCTTCCATGCTAAAGGCCATGGCATCTCCTCTCCCGTATTTCACATTGTTCTTCCACTGCTGTATTCTTGATCTTTTCATTTCACCCCTCTTTCAGTGTGCTTCACCTTCTCTTTGCACATCTTAGTAAGAAAGCAAAGAGTTTGTTAGTCCCCTAGTTGAGTGTAACAGTCCACTGCCATTTGTGTGTAATCTGTTTTTCCACTCTATTCCACAGTGGAGAATGCTTTTGACAAGCCATAATTGAATTGTGTCAGATGTCACTGAATAAAGGATAAAATTTGGCAAATACTGAAGTAGCCTTTATGTAAGGCCTTCATTTCTTATTGTGCCAACCCCCCCGAAACTAACAGGGAAATTACTTTTTGTATGTTTGAAAAGGGAATGGCAGAAAAGCATGATAGTATTTGAGCTGCAGTTATCTCTGCTGCCTCTGAGGTATACTGGCACTGATGTGTGCTATGCATATGATTGTGAGTAGTCAGACAAACACTCTCTTAATTGCCTTCATTAGAGATTATGCAGATTTCTCTGGCTACTCCACGATCCAACAAAAATGGTCATTTTCTTGCCCTCAGCTTGCTTTCCTGCCTTTTCCCTGGGGCTGCAATTTCCTCCAAGTTAGACAGCCTGACTTGTTTGCTACTTCATTTCCGCCAGAGTTGCTTGTGAAAGAGGAGGCAGGACGTAATAGAGGCATTAAATCACAATTCCCTGAGAAAAAGGTGTAAAAAGGGAAAATGTTGCAGCCTTGTCCTGAAGGTGAGCAGAAGTTGTCTTCGGACATCGGAAGTATCTAAGAGCTACCTGAATGGACACGAAAGCTTTTTTAGTACCCTTGAGTGGATGCTGCTTCCCCACACGTGCAAACCTTTTATCCGTGTAGATGCCCTTACACCCACAGGCACGCTTCCCATCATTTCTGCTTTTCCCTTCTCACCCCCCCTTTCTCCACATGTGCTTACCAAATCCCTGTCACCAGCCAGAACTGATTAGAGCAGAACAAAAAACCTCTGCAAAATAAGTATCACTTATTAATTAGCCTTGTTTTTTCTTGCCTTTTTGGTGCACTTTTAGACTAGTTGAAAAGAAACTCCAGGAGATCAGCAAAGGGTTATGCAGAACTCTGCAGCTTTTACATACATCACGAGGCCTTGCTGCATAATTTAGGTCTAATGCAATGCAGTTCACAGGGACTCGCCCATATGCTGAGATTGAGCGAAGTTCAGTTTTCAAGGATCCCTTTGTTCTTTCTGTGATTACCTAGCCCACGTTCTCCTCAACCATTCAGTTTAACCACATATTTTAATTCCATCCCTGAGTAAGTTACATTCTTGGCTTTCCATTTCAATTTCCACAGGGCAACTAAAACTGATGGAAAGCGTTTTGACAAGGGTATTGTTATTGCATCCAGTAGCCTGAGATGACTCCAAATCTGGATATTACATTTAATGTTTCTGGGACAGATGCTGTTAGGTCTTTTCATAGGAACACAGTATCATCTGCATACATTAGTAACTTCTGTGCCTCAAGTTGCATACGCTTTATATCCTCTTAAGTTTTCAGACACACTGCTGACAATTTAATGCTGCAGGGGCACCTCAAACATTTTTCATCACAAAGTAGGGGAAAGGATAATTGTGGAAGCTCATGCACCAAAGGGGCTGAGTACCTTGCGCATTATTTATTTCCTTCAGCAAAAGGTGCAGCAGTGAGAAAAACTGCCCAGCCCATCCTCTTAGTCACAAAAGCCTGAAGAACCAAAGCTACTGCTCACAATCAGCATCTGCTTTTAGGCAACTAAGACTTTCTTCAGTTCAGGTGCTGTGCTTCTGTACTCTGCCTTCTTACTGCGCTAGATACTACGGACAGGACCTTCCCAGCAGCCACGATGCTCAGAACAGGGACAAACGTTGAGTGCTCCATGACTACGGGTGTACTGACAGAGAACTGCCATGAATGCAGAGTCAAGGCTCACCAGTGTAACAAGGCAAGTAGAGAATAAAGGCAGTGACAAGTCAACTGAATTTTTCAGAGACAAAAGGCAATCAACTTTTTTCCTGCCTTTGTTAACGAGGTGCAGAATCACCAATTTGATAGTTTTTCCAGTATTTACATGTTGATGTTCTTTTGTATTCAGAAAAAAATAATCAAATCTGCATTAACAAGTCATGTTTGTGATTGTAAAAACCGTATAATTACATATATACACAGACAGATGTACACAGTCTCACACACACAATTTCTACATGAACAACTCACCTACCAGAAAAAAATTCTGTTCTTTAAAACACTATTCCTTATAAACAATTATTATAAGTTTCAATCAGGGAACAGACCCCTCTTTGCTTGGAAAGGGATGCAAGGGCTCCATTCTGCTTCAAGACAAGCATTTGACCTAATATATACACCGTTACATGATCCACTCAAGCATAATTCAAGCACTGCTGGGTCAGAAGTTTTTACAGGTTTTTATAGGAAGGCAGTTTGCCTGTGCATACGCATGAACATGTGCACATGCATGAACATGTGCACATATGTCTAGATATTTATCCATAGCATCGTGTGACAGAATTGAGGGACCCTCTAAACAACATCAGCACTCACTGGGACTCTCTTTCCTTACACACCACGGATACAACATCATGAATTCACGTAACATTTCCTAAGTCGGTGGATAAGCCACTTCTCCAGAATGTGTGTTGCTCATCATGACTGTAAATATGTAACAAAACTCTGAATACTGTACTATTACAGCAATTATTAATCATTATGCTTCTGTTTCATATAAGTGCTCTAGAGACTGCTGGATATACTGCATTATGCCACAAACTAAACTAAAAAAAAAAAAGCTAAACCGAAGCTAAACACATCTAAATCTACTGTTTTAAGGACATTTCAACATAATTTACTCTTTGAATTTATATTTTTGTAAGCTCAAAAATATAAAAAAAGAAAAAGCTGGTGTTGATATAGCTGCTGACCTTTGCGACTGTAAACAAAACACAGTTTTTAACCAGTAAACAACTTAGAAAATGAAACCTGTTTTGCCAGTGCTTGGAATAGTCAGCGCTTAAGATGACAAACTCTGCATACAAATCAGTTCTTACAGAAAAACAGATTTCTAGATGTGTTTGAGGGAGAATGCAGGATTTCCATGCCTTCAGACCATTGAAACAATTTATTTTAAAATATACTGTATTAAAACCAAATTAGTAATTAAAAAACAAACAAAAAACCCCCAGTGCAAAAACCCAAAACGGTGCAAAACCCCACCACATTAGGCCTCTATTCTAGGATACAAATCCATTCCATTTAAGAGCATCACCTTGAAAATAATACAAAGCTCCCTCAACTTCATAAGGACTTCACAGAGGCCCATTAGTCCATATCAGAAGACACATTCAGTATTTTAAGCTAAATCAAGTTGAGTGTCTAGCTTCCTTTTTATTAGGCAGCAACGAATACAAAACTGCAATGCTTTAAATTCAGTTGCCTTGGACATGTTCCTGTACACACACTATACTAGAAATAAGTATTAATTTTTCACATATCTCTTATAAAAAACTAACAGACATCAGATGGGACTACATTTTCTTTAATTTAGCTACATACATTGGACCCCATGCTCTCCCTTTCTCTGGGAGAACCAGAAGTTCATGCTGTTGCATACCACTGAGAAAAGTGAATTCCTGAGAAACAGCTCTGGCCATTTCACTTATGTCTACAGGCATTACATTACTGCAGGAGTTTAGAATGAGATTTATTACATCGCTGTTTTCTGCCCTTGAGAGAGTGCACGTAGAATAGACCAATGATCCGCCAGGACGCAGTGCTTTAATAGCAGACCTGCAAATAATGAAAAAAAAAAATTCAACGTAAGTGACATACTGGGGGTGGGGAACATGTAAAGATTTACAAATCTAGAGTTATAAATAGGTATAAATAAATATGAGAAAAATAACATTATGAAAATGTCTTAACAGTATATAATTGACAGTTCAGGAAACTACCTGCAACACATTTTTGCTTTCTCATTTATTAATGTATTCTCAGTTAACTGAAGGTATTTTTTATACAACAGTGACAAGTAGAAAGCAGCATCCATTCGGAGTTGCAGAATATACTTCAAGCATTTATATGCACAGCACAACTGTGAAAATGCTGCAACTGTGCATACAAAATGGGTTACACCACATTGAAGTGCTAGTTAGATACTTAGCTAGCTGCTTGTGTGAACAAATATCAGAAGGTACAGTTGCAGTAATAGCCTGAATTAATTACTGGGCTGTAATTTTACAAACATTGGTGCAAATTCTGCAACTTAATTAGCAGGTAAGAGGACTCGGGGGTTTCACTGAGACAGTGCACTTCAACCAGATTTCCTAAGGAAATATGACTTATGGGAACATATTGTCTGTTTATGTGCCCTTCCCCTATTAACCTGTTGACAAATTTTAACTAAACAAAGGCAAAATAGTGGCTTAGGATTTCAAGTACCCTAAAAGCTTATGAATACTGGTAAACAGAGGTTCTTTTTCATATCCCTGCTGAAACTGACTTTAAACAGACTGTTCACTTTCCATTAAACCAGATCTGCAAGGTCCTTTTTCAGACGGACAAAATATAACCTATGAGAGTACAGAAATGAGATATGCAATCCACATTCACCTACTGCAAATTAAAAGAGTAAGGAGAAAAATCCCAAATCTTGCACCACAGAAGAGCAATCTGGTACCACCACATAACTGAACGAGGAAGCTACACTGAAGGTTAATTTGCTATTAAAACGCTCTCTTAAAATAATCCCTTTTAATCATACACTTTGTAGCCTTCAAGGACATAATGGCTCAAAGACTGAGTTGTAAGCTAGTATTCAAACAGATCACCTCACTGCTTCTGGAAAACAGATACCACTGGGTTGAAGCAAATACCACATTAAAATACAACTGTTCCCTAAACAAAACTTCTTTTGTTTACAAACAAGAGAATCTGAACAGGTGAATGCTGTTACTCAGCTTGCGAATGTCAGAAAGACAACAAGGTAGGCGCTCAGGGGACCACAGGTGTGTCACTGGGAATTTAGCAGGTGCGCAAGGGCAGGGCAGATCCTGGAAGCACAATGACACACACAGTCATGCTGCATGGAAAGACACAGAATAATCTTAGATTGGTAGATATTACCGATAATACAGCATTGACCCAAAATAAAAACATCTTCAGGGAAAAATAAAAAGAAGAAAAAAAAAAAGAAAAAAGAAAAAAACACCGTATCTTCAAACTAGATGAGGTGAGAAGCCCCCAAATGCAGCAAGCCTGATTCTGAGCCCAGATAAACAAACACAATGCCATTGAAACAGCAATTCCTCCAGAGACAAGCTGAGGACTTGCTAAGGGTGATATCTGGAAAAAAACCAGGTGAGAAAGGAAAGAAGAAAATACAAGGGGAAAAAGGCAAGTCCTTTTAACAGGATTGGGCCTTTTCAGGAAAAGAATCAATAAAGAAAAGCCTCATCACAAGCAGCATCAAAGCAGATCACAGGTCAAAGCTACTCTGAAAGTCCTGTCCAAAATAATAAGGAAACACCAGGACAAATGACTGTTTCAGACAGAGATAATACAACTCTGTTCACCTTCCCTGGTGAAAACTTCTGTGTATTCTACCCAGTCTGTTTCTCTGGGGAGTGTACACATTATCTTGCTCAGTTCTTCTATGAGTCTTGGTTACGTTAATCAGCAAGCCACATACATATTTTACTGGAGTCTATAGTACTCCAATTTTAGTTAGTGTAATATAAAAGAACAAAGCTCTATCAACTGATGATGCTCAGAGAAAAATCAGTGTTTAATGCCTTTGTTGTATCAGTCTTCAGTAAAAAGATGGAGAGTGAGCAGATGGCTAGCACATTTAGCCTAAGTGAGTGAGCAGTTCAAGTTCAGCCTGTTATAGGTAAAGAACAGGTTAGAGAGTACTTAAGCAGTCTGAATACTTTCAATTTAACTGGGCCTAACGGACTCATTCTAGAATAATTCCAAAATTAGCTAAAGCTATCACAAAACTGCAAGCTTATCTCAGACCTCTGAGTAGCTTTTGAGAGTCTGCAAAAATGTTTAAGAATGTTTTAGACACAGGTTGATATAGGATGATGTTTACAATGTCACCTTGAGACAGTAAAACAGAGCAGGTGTCATCCTAACGTCCCTTCCAGATCGTATTTTCTAAAATTCTGCAGTTACCAGCATACATTTGAATTGCCTAGCTCCAGATATTCATCCTTCCTCCCCTCCACATTCCAACACACATATACTCCTTTGCAGGCCACAAAAGCGCCAGTACTGGACCCCAGGCTCTAAGCTGTCTCCACGGTCTCTCCAGCTACCTTCCTTGCCTGCGGCTGTCCTCCTGTGGCTGCGGCTGTCCATTTAAAAGGGCAGGGCTTATCCTGCTGCTCTCTGGCCTGTCTGAGCAACTGCAGTGCGCCCAGATGTATGGAAGGTAACTATTGTAAAGCAGAGCAGGAACATACAACCTTCCCTTCTCAGGAACAACAAGCCAGCAAGAGAACTGCACACTGATCCCCTGTCTCCTTGGCCTCATACCAGTTCTGGAAAACATAAAAGCGTTTTTTTTCCTCCATGTAATAGTTGCTTGCTTTCTAGCTTTCACATCAAAACTCAAAGACAACAGGGCTGAAGTCTAAATGGGCTCTCAAAGTTGAGCAGATCTTCACAGTATTATTAGAAACCACCTACTGATCTTCATAGAATTTCCCCCTACAGCTACATGTTTTCCATGCATACAGGAATGCTGAGCCATGAGAGGACAGCTAGTTGGCTTGAAAATGTTTTTGCATGACAATCAAGATGTACTTTTAGCATACCTGATAACGTTACACATAGAAGCAGATAATGACAACTACTTTCCTACCTATAAGACAGATACTACATGAACATTTAAATAAGTGAGAAAATATTTTTACCATGTAAAAGTGGAAAAGGTAAAAGGTACAGGTATATACCAAAAAAGTAGGCTTACACAGTTAAAAGCTTGGGCGCTTCCCAAGTGTCCTTTTCTTACCATATATTAAGTAACAACCATTCAAGACAATACTTTCAAAGGCACCATGCTTCTACAACTGAGTCACTGGGGCAGTGATTCAGAGGAAAGAGCAGCACAGGCTTCTGAATGAAATCCTGAAAATCTCACACCAAACCCCCCGTAACTCTAAGCTTTCTTAGCTTGGGAATCTTCACTGGCCCATGACCCAAAAAGGTCAGGCTGCTCAGTGCAGTTATCTTTATTCTGAACCTAAGTCACGAATTAAAATATCTAAGGAGGATTACGTTACGCTGCAAGGTTAATCAATGTATCTATCCATCTTGTCAAGTTCAGCAACAGTTGTTTCAGTGGCTGTGTTCAAAGTCAACCGACCGCCATCCCTGATTAAGCCGTGCTTGGCTTTTGATAAACCTGCACTGAGCTGCAAAATTCAAAGTGAAGAAGTGCTGGGCTCAAAGTCACAGGGTGATACTGTGCTGGGCTAAGCAGATTCAGGGAGTTTGGTCTCCTCGTCACCAGCATGACAGAGAATTCATTCGTAAGAGAATTTGTTCAAATAAATTTAAGAAACTAGTCTTCCTCTATAATCAACGGAGGGAAACAAGCTTATCCAAGGGATAGGCAGGAGGTGGAGCATAATTTATAGACATCTAGCAGAACCCACCACTGCTACTATGACTCCACCATCTAAGAATGTAAGATTCCTCTTACATTAGGCATCTTAATTATCCCCCAAATCCTTACTTAAAGCTCGACTCTTAGCTGAAGGAATATGGTACCTGTTATAAGGTACTTTGTAACTTCCAAAACCAGGGTCCAGATCTAGAATGATTAAAAAGGATGCTAGTGCAAAAAACCCTAAAATATTTTTTCACCTTCCCCTTATTACAGTATGTTGGTTAAAAATAAAACACATTACTTAAAGGTAATTAATCTGCAGTTATTTTGCTCTTAGTGGTACAGATGACCTTCAGGTTTATTAAAGAACTAAAATTTTCAGTTTAAATGTAGAGCTAGTTATAATTAATTTCATAATTTTAAATTCAGGTATATACATTTACCATAATGGATTTTACAAGTTGCAGGAACTAATACTGCAAAGTTTCAAGTTTCATATGGAGAAACATAAGAACACACAGTAAAAGCACAGGAAACTTTTCCTTGGAGCCTCATGACTTGCTCACCTTTCTCTATAACCATTTTTGCTTTCATAACATGACAACACCTTAGTGCTAGCAAGGTCCTTTGGACTCTCATCTCAGTGGAGGCAGGGGATGGAGATCCATGCCGCAGCAAAGACACAAGGGTTATTCATGCTAGAAACCACGGAAGCGTCTGAGAATGGTCATGTAGGAATTAGGGCTTCTCCCCCCAAAATGGTGGTGGGATCAATAGCCCGACTGAAGTGCATCTACACCAATGCACACAGCATGGGCAACAAACAGGAGGAGCTGGAAGCCATTGTGCAGCAGGAAAACTATGATATAGTTGCCATCATGGAAACATGGTGGGATGACTTGCACAACTGGAGTGCTGCAATGGATGGCTATAAACTCTTCAGAAGGGATAGGCAAGGAAGGAGAGGCAGTAGGGTAGCCCTGTATGTTAGGGAGGGTTTTGATTGTCTAGAGCTTAATGATGGTGACAACAGGGTTGAGTGTTTATGGGTAAGAATCGGGGGGAAGACCAACGAGGCAGATATGATGGTGGGAGTCTGTTATAGACCACCCAACCAGGACGCAGAGGCAGACGAAATATTCTATAAGCAGCTGGGAGAAGTCTCACAATCCCTAGCCCTTGTTCTCGTGGGGGACTTCAACTTCCCAGATGTCTGCTGGAAATACAGTACAGCAGAGAGGAAACAGTCTAGGAGGTTCCTGGAGTGTGTGGAAGATACTTCCTGACACAGCTGGTGAGCCAGCCAGCTAGGGAAGGCGCCCCGCTGGACCCGTTGTTTGCGAACAGAGAAGGACTTGTGGGTGATGTGACGGCTGGAGGCCATCTTGGTCATAGCGATCCCGAAATGAAAGAGTTTTCGAGTCTTGGAGAAGTAAGGAGGGGGGTCAGCAGAACAGCTACCTTGGACTTCTGGAGGGCAGACTTTGGCCTGTTTAGGAGCCTGGTTGACAGACCCCCTTGGGAGGCAGTCCTGAAGGGCAAAGGAGTCCAGGAAGGCTGGACATTCTTCAAGAAGGAAATCTTAAAGGCGCAGGAGCAGGCTGCCCCATGTGCCAAAAGATGAGCCAGTGGGGAAGAAGGCTGGGCCTGGCTAAACAGAGAGCTTTGGCTGGAACTTGGGAAAAAAAGGAGAGTTTATGACCTTCGGAAGAAGTGGCAGGCAACTCAGGAGGGACTACAAGGATGTCGTAAGGTTATGCAAGGAGAAAATTAGAAGGGCCAAAGTCCAACTAGAGCTTAATCTGGCTACTGCCGTAAATGGCAATAAAAAATGTTTCTATAAATACGTTAGCAACAAGAGGAGGGCTAAGGAGAATCTCCATCCTTTATTGGATGCGCGGGTAAACACAGTGACAAAGGATGAGGAAAAGGATGAGGTATGGAATGCCTTCTTTGCCTCAGTCTTTAATAGTAAGACCAGTTGTTGTCCAGGTACCCAACCCCCTGCGCTGGAAGACCGGGACAGGGAGCAGAATGAAGCCCCCACAATCCCAGGGGAAATGATTAGTGACCTGCTACACCACTTAGACAGTCATAGGTCTATGGGGCCAGATGGGATCCACCCAAGGGTACTGAGGGAGCTGGCAGAAGTGCTCACCAAGCCACTTTCCATCATTTACCAGCAGTCCTGGCTAACTGGGCAGGTCCCAGTGGACTGGAAGTTAGCAAATGTGACGCCCATCTACAAGAAGGGCTGGAAGGAGGATCCGGGGAACTACAGGCCTGTCAGTCTGACCTCGGTGCTGGGGAAGGTTATGGAGCAGATCATCTTGAGTGTCATCATGCGGCACGTACAGGACAACCAGGTGATCAGGCCCAGTCAGCATGGGCTTATGAAAGGCAGGTCCAGCTTGACTAGATCTCCTTCTGTGACAAGGTGACCTGCTTAGTGGATGAGGGAAAGGCTGTGGATGTTGTCTACCTAGACTGTAGTAAAGCCTTTGACTCCGTTTCCCACAGGATTCTCCTGCAGAAACTGGCCGCTCGTGGCTTGGATGGGCGTACTCTTTGCTGGGTGAAAAACTGGCTGGATGGCCAGGCCCAAAGAGTTGTGGTGAATGGAGTTAAATCCAGCTGCCAGCCAGTCACAAGTGGTGTTGCCCAGGGCTCAGTACTGGGACCAGGTCTGTTTAATATCTTTATCAATGACCTGGATGAAGGGATGGAGTGCACCCTCAGTAAGTTTGCAGATGACACCAAGTTGGGCAGGAGTGTGCATCTGCTTGAGGGAAGGAAGGCTCTACAGAGGGATCTGGACAGGCTGGATTGATGGGCTGAGGCCAAATGTATAAGGTTTAGCAAGGCCTAGTGCCAGGTCCTGCACTTGGGTCACAACAGCTCCATGTAACACTACAGGCTTGGGGAAGAGTGGCTGGAAAGCTGCCCGGCAGAAAAGGACCCGGGGATGTTGGTCGACAGCCGGCTGAATGTGAGTCAGCAGTGTGCCCAGATGCCCAAGAAGGCCAATGGCATCCTGGCTTGTATCAGAAATAGTGTGGCCAGCGGGACTAGGGAAGCAATCATCCCCCTGTGCCCTCAGCACTGATGAGGCCACAAATCAAAGACTGGGTTCAGGTTTGGGCCCTTCACTACGAGAAAGATATTGAGGTGCTGGAGCACGTGCAAAGAAGGGCAATGAAGCTGGTGAAGGGTCTAGAGAACAAGTCTTATGAGGAGCAGCTGAGGGAGCTGGGGTTGTTTAACCTGGAGAAAAGGAGGCTGAGGGGAGACCTTATTGGTCTCTACAGCTACCTGAAAGGAGGTTGTAGTGAGGTGGGTGTTGGTCTCTTCTCCCAAGTAGCAAGCAATAGGACAAGAAGAAATGCCCTCAAGTTGTGCCAAAGGAGGTTTAGATTGGATATTAGGAAAAATTTATTCACTGAAAGGGTTGTCAAGCATTGGAACAGGCTGCCCAGGGAAGCAGTTGAGTCACCATCCCTGGAGGTCTTTAAAAGACATATAGATGTGGTGCCTGGCACATGGTTTAGTGGTGCACTTGGCAGTGGTTGGTTAGCAGTTGGACTTGATGATCTTAAAGGTCTTTTCCAACCTAAACAATTCTATGATTCTACTTGCAATCAAGACCATAAAGAAGAAGCACCATTGTCAGCAGCTAGTATGTGTAACTTAAGCTTTTATGTTACATGCTATCATACTACACTGCACAAGTATGAGGTTACTGTTTTAGTACCATAAGATAGTCATCACACAGCAGAAAAGACTAAAATCGGTGAAATGCATGGCAATCCATTAACATGCCCTATTTACCAGGAAAGGCCCGTATAAAAAAATCTCCAAGGTTAGTTCTTCCAGGAGATGATATAAAACAGTATGCAAAAGAAGTAATTATAGAACTGCAAGTACTATCACACGTTTGTTACAAGACAACATACATGCTGAACTAAAGAAAAAAAAGTCAGCCCTTTTCTGGGGTTCTGAACACAGCTTTAGTATATATCAGCATATCACAGCTTAGGAGACTTTACTGATATCAAATAGTCCAAAATTTTAATGACCTTTTCAAATCATCAATAGCTTTGAATTACAATAGCTGAAAAACTGCAGGATAGAGCGAGATTCACTGACATATAATTCTATAGAAATTTGCCTGATGTTTTTTCCACACTTATTTTGAACTATAGACATCACTTTATAGCCACCAAATCCACACTTAAATCTTTCCAGCACAGTAGCGCAAGACACCTCTGTAATCCAAACAAAAAGGGTGGTTGATGTCCATCCCATTCAGGAGGTACTCTAAACCAATTCACACACACAGTTTGCTCCCCTCCTCATTGTAAAAAAGGTTTTAAGAAAAAGAAAAAAAAAAAGAAAAAAGGAAAAAAAGTATTAGCAATACTTCATATTTTTGCAGAGTGTGTCTTTGGATACAGGTTCAATGGCACATATAGTACTAAGGAAGTCAGAGGTAGGAAAGATGCATTAGAGTAATCTATCCTAACCCCTTGTATTACAGGAGTACTGGATGAGGTTTTTTTTAAAGAAATATGTTATTTTAAAGCAGTTTATTTTATTTCTCAAGATTTACTTTAAATCTAACAACGGAGGAGATGCTAACAATAAACTAGGGAAAACAGAGCAGTATTATTATTTAATATCTCAGGGAAAAAAGACCACTCTAGAGCCACACGACAACTCTAAAGGGAAAAAACTCTTTCAAGCAACTAAACATACTTAGCCAGAACCCAAAAAGAGGATTTTTCACACTTACAGAAAATTAAACATGATAGGCTGACATTTTGTTCATTCTAAAAGTCTTGGAGTCTCAAACATCCTTTTAAAAATAGGCAGACACTAAATATGTATTTCATACTACAGCTAGCACCTACATGTCCAGCCTATTCCTCCTGTGCTTGGGTTTATGTTGCATGCCATTGGAAGGGTCAGCTTTAATTATGTTAATCATTCAACCATTTTCAGTATTAAAGTAAAAAGATTACCTATATTTTAGGGCAATTTTAAAATAATACAACACTTCAACAGTGCCATCTTTTGGCAATTGGGATGTATTTCTGCTCAATATGCAAGATAATGTCTGATCAGAATAAAAACTACCATACCAACCCTTTTATAAGCTAGTCAAGAAACAAAGCATCTCAAGATGCATTTGCTTTTATCTTCAATCCTATTCTTTTTATTGACTAAAGATATTACACATTTCTTTCTTCCTCTTACAAGAGTCCAGATACATCATGGTCATATGGCCTGCAAGTTAAAGGTTTTGCTTTTATTTCTCCAAACCAAGTCAAAAAAGGTAAGGAAATTCCTCCTGTGTCAAAATACTGATTTTTTTTTAATGCTTTGTGATGGGCAGTGACAGAGGTGCATAGGAGACAGAGACACTAGTTTAGGTATTCTCTCCATACCCCAAGCATGCACTCCCTCTGCTTCTCTCTAAGTAAGCTTTGCTACTGTGGAGAGAGACATTGCAGCTCAGTATAACACGGTAGCAAGATGAGAAACATGAAGTGAACTGCTTTTTTTAAGCATTAGGATTGGACTATAAATAAAAGCAGACATAGCCACCAAAAAACCCCACCCAAACAACCAAACACCACAAAATCAAAAAACCCACTCTGTTCTGCTCTAGCCAAAATTTGTCCCCAAAATTATGATAAATAACATTTCTATAGCAAACAACTTTAAATTCTTTTAAAGCAAAGACCAAACCTTCAGTTTAACATTACTGAGCTTTCTCCTCTAATGCATGGTGACTTTTGAAATACTTATCCTGTTAACACAGAGCTACAAGATATGCTTTACAATACTAAAACTGCAGTGCCTTTGTAATGGTAGTAGAGTGGTTTATTTCCCATTCTCAGATTTAAGAGCCACAAGCGCCAACACAACACTCAAGAATTTTGCTTCCACTCTCCACGTTGCAGTTACCTTGCTCACTCACATGCTGGGGTTCCACACACTCAGTAACACTAACAGAAGGGCTGTTTCTAGCTGGCTATCCTCCAGCAGCCAGAGGTAGTCCACTGTAAGAAATCTTCAATCCTTCTGTCGTTTCAGTCATCCCAGAATTACCTTCTTACCTTATACACTCTCAGAGGTCCATTCCTCTTCCCAACTTAAACCTATCATTTACACGAAGAAAAAAATATATAGCCCAGGCAGAACCTTCTCAGCTAGAGAAGGGAGAACAGAAGAGAACATGGAGCCACAACAGTGGCCACAGTACTCACTCTTTGTGAGAAATTCAAACCAACCATGAGTCTAAAAAACTCAGTAAAATGACTCATACCTCCAGCAACATAACCAACAGTGTTTTGGGGAATGGCACAGTGCAAACATGCCACGTTTATGCATACACAATTAGACCAAAAACCAAAGCCTCCTTGTCCAGTCAGCAGCTATCTAACCTTTTTCATCCTGAGGGGCAAGGATGCACAGAGAGTGAACACGGTTTGCACAGCAAGACACCCTGGACAGCACGCCCAATTTGGAGCCTGGGGCCAGCAGTCTATATAAACTATTCAGCTTTTCCAGCATAGAAAGTGGTTAAAGAAGGAACCATCCACACAACCCATATAAGATTTGTTGATCCAACACTTGCAATTCTAAAAAAATTCCCAGTGGAGCTAACTGACTAAATGGTTATGGATAACGAGTGGATTAAATGGGCAGCTACAGAAGAGCAAAATTCCAGGGAAAGACCTGAAGAACAGTGTGATGAAGCCATCCTGAATGTGATTTTCTCCACTTTCCTATGCGCCTTTTTTCCCTTCTCCACAGAAAATGGCATCCACTTTACTACTTTCCTCAGCTCACCTCTCCTGCACCAGTACTGCGGTTCAGAATTCCCTCAGTCACTCCAAAACACCCCTGAACTTCACCCAGGGAGGTCCTGTGCAGGAGTCCCATGCACACTGAAACAGAAATCTGTGACACAAGATGGCTGCTGTATTTCTGGAGGGACTCCTTTGTGTTTCTCCTTCCCTCATGACATTCAGCCCTGTCATCCTTTTAATGCCTGACACAAACTCAAGCAACTTCTACGATGGTAAATTTTTTTAAAGGTTCGAGACACTGGCTCTCCTTGCTTTTGCAATGAACATTAAATGCTGAGATTTTTTTCATCAGTAGCAAATCACAAACAAAACTGAATCACTTTGCCTGGACAGGACAACTAGCTAAATGCAAGTATCTTCCTTTTTACTTCATCATTACACGTCCACGTGCTATAAAGGCTTTTGTCTTAATCAAAGCAGAAATGGTACAGTGGTACCATATACTAAATATATGATGGTATATTTACAAAAAACCAATTTTTGCCTTCACTCTACAACAACAAAAAACCCCACAATTAAGAGCATACAATTCCTCTTCTAGGTACATGTGGAAGACTCCACATTTCAGTGAAAACAGAGGTGGCACTGAATGTGGGAAGAGTGATATCAGGATTTTTCCAGTAAATCACAGTATTTACTACACACTATGTGAAAAAGACTCTTTTTACAACACATAAATCTATGACTATATGTATTCTGTGAAACAACGTCAGTAATTTTCATATACCAGGGAAAACAGAGCAGCTGGTAACTTAAGGTTTGTTATATTTGCATCCTATGTTCCACCAAAAGTTTTACCATTTATTTTAAGATATATTTTCAAAGGTCTGGACTGGAGATAATAAAGTGGGTCCTGTGGCATGTAGATTAGCCTTTAGAGACTTCAGTTGCCAACTCTACCTGATGACTTAAGGGAAACAGTCAATCTCATTTTACTTCCCATGTGTGCAGACTGGTAAACCACCATACAAAGTGGCTGCATAATCAGCAGTCTCTGCTCCAGGACTGAAGCAACAAGACAAACACAGATCAAACGCTTTATGAAGCCGCTTGCACAACAACAGGTTACTTACATATGACAGTAACTGATGGTTTAAGTACCCTTTAATTCAGAAAAATAGGTTCAGAATATTTGGGTTGAGTTTTTTTTAATTTTTCCTTCCAAGTAGCATGTGCACAACCCTCCTACTTCCCAAACTATTCAACGAGAAAGAAAAAATAAACCCTCAAAACTTCTGGTAACGTTTTCATGAAAAAGATCAGTAATTTCAAATACCATGTTATGACTGATACCCAAAGCAAAATTTGTTAGTACAGAGGGACACATTCATTTTGTCTCACTATTGTGCTCCACTTGCATAGGATTTCTAAGAGGAGATATGCATGTTATACAGAACCAGACATAGTTCCTTAAAAATCATATTTATAAGCAAAACAGCGATTGAAACATCTCATTAGCTTGGAAGACTAAAGGGTTTTCTGGATTTCTCAAGCCAAGTTTAATGCTTCATCCTGAGTTCTGAAAAATGAGAATACATACACCTCGAAAGACATCAACTAGGAAAATGAGCATTTTGTACAGCTTATTTTGCCACTAGTAATCCAAAGCACACTTCAAACTTCTCATGCACCCTGAAATCCCACAAATCTCTTAACTTTCTGTGTGCATGTCTTAGGTATTCAAAACAATCTTCCTTGTAGCTAACTACTAGGGAGAAAAAGAGGTGAAGAAGGAAAGTCAGCGAATATGTGTCTTCTAAAGTTAGCCTGAACTCCTGTGGACCAGAACTCTATTAAACATCAATTACAGCTGTTTAATTACTTGGAGATGTTGTGTATAGAAGAGTTACACTAGTCTGAATGCCTTTACTGTGTTTTCTAAATTGCATCCTGTTGGAATTATTTTCAGCTGAACCCTAACACAGTTTCTTTCAGCTGCAGTAACTGGCCTAGGAATAATTATAACATCTGTAACAGTTTCACCACTAAGTTATTATGCACTTGAGCTTAATTCAAAATTTAATTTCTATCTGAGAACTGATAACATTGGAAAATTCACTTACAGGAACCACTGCATTTTGTGCTAGCATTCAGTATCAGGAAATGAACATTCCTTCCTTACTTTGCAATTTGTTTTCTGCATGAACACTCCAAATAATAACAAGATTTGCAGTGTGTTCTTGGATTATAGCACTCAGCAGGGATGCTTTGGTTTTGGTATTAACAATCATTACAATCTCAGTTTCCTTCAAATCAGTGGTGCCCTCACTGCTTATAAAATTTGCTGTTCAGCATTTATGCCACTTATTTACATTTCAGATTTTATTCAGGCTGGAGTAGGAAAATCGTTGCATCAATTTCAACTTCTTCCATATCTTCATTCTCTGAAGCCTCTATGTACTTAATAAATTACACTGTATTGCAAAAAATACTTTTCTTTCCTTCACTTCCTCTCTGATGTCCCCAGCTTACGCCCAAGCAGATCTGCTAACAAAAAAAACCAACCAAAACCAACAAACCCACACCCAAAAAAGAAAAAAAAAAGTGCAAGATGACCAAACGCGGAAAAACAGATTACAAGATTACAGGTAAAGCGCTTCCTTAAGAAAGAGGGAATCTTTAAATTTTGGGCTGAGTGTCACTTGATAGAAATGAAAATAGAACTCCCCTCTGCATTTCATTCTTCTCATTTGTGTGTCATCCTTATACTTAATACTACTGCTAAACTGAAATAATGCTTGGTCCTCATACTTTAAGCTTCATCTTCAAATCATACATTATTACTTACACTATTTTCAAAAAAATTGCTGGGATCCAGCTTTATACTTGTTTTTGTTTTACAGATACAGGAACCAAGGTGAGAGATGCCCACAAGCATAAAGCACTGGGTAATCTGAACAGATAAGCCAGAGGTAGCTCTGCGTGAGCTGACTCACATAAAATGCAGTATAGCTGGATTAATGCAGGTTCAGCCTTCCTGAATATTACTGGAAGTATCAGAGATGGGATTCAAACTCAATTTTTCATTTATAATTATGCACTCTAGCCATAAAACAAAGGCTTGAATAGGGTAGCATTCCACAATTTTAGTTTTGCCAAACTTCTAATGCACTTGCATGAATCATTTAGCCTTTCCTGGTCTCATTTTATCATTTCCTTTTTCCCTTTCACACAGGATCCAAGATGTCTTTAGTATTGGATATTCATTCTAAAATGATCAGATAAAAGGAACAATAAAAATACAGTGGACAGCTATACCATTTACTAAGTATATGTCAAACATTTTACCCAGTAACACTTGCAATCTCTAACTCTTGAACCACTTATTTCATATGCTCCAAAATCTTGTAAAAGACAAAAAAATTCCAGTATGCATAACAATAGATTGGCCAATCTACAGAACTACTCACACCTATGCTGAGCAATGAAATTGAAATTACCATCCTTTTACTTCCATTTACATATCAAAAGTATTTTGTCCTTACAAATCCAATTCTTATTTCTGTTGCTATAGTAAAGTATACTTTCAACAGAAACAAAGTTCTCTTCTTGATTTAGGAATAATTCAATTAATCTGATTTGGGCTGACAGGAATGTCTCCTTTTTTAAAAACAAGGTTCCTGCTGTCATGAGTTTTCCACTTCACGATTACAATCTGGAGTGATTTATGCAAATGCTCAAAATTTCTCTGCATGATATATGCTTTCTTTTGGTAGGGGTTCACAAATTGGATTTTATATGTCAAATATTGAAAAGGAAAAACTGAAACAGGTCAGTGTTTTAAATGTGATTGATTTCTTCAAAGGAAATGGGTGACATGATGCATTACTGCAATAAGATACTCATATTTCTGTTATAAATCATAGGCTTCTGCTAGGCCTTTTTCAACTGGAAGTCATGCAAAAGTATCTTGAACTGCTGCAATGGGAACTTTCCATAAAAACTTTCTTTTTTATAATATGTTATTTTTCCCTCAATTTGTTTTGACAGATGGACTTCAGGTGGGACTGTTACTTTGCAAAAACCACTCAAGTCTAGAAGGTATTATTGGTAAATCACGGTCTTTTTTTTTTCCCAGTGAGAAAAAAACTGTGGAGTTTGAGATGCTTCACAAATGCTAGCCTATGGCTGGTATCGTTAAAAAGTGTAATACATGACAACCTTGATTTGGATTATCGGGTGGATGTTCTTGAAAAATAAACAATCCTCTCTCCTGCACTGAACCCCACATTCTTTTACTTTTTTACCCAATCATGATCAGTAGTCTTTCTATGCAACAATTAGTCAAATGGGTATTAAATTCAAGCAGCATGTAAGAATGCGCAATAGTGGACTCAATCTCTTCACATAAACAGCCCAGAAAGCAAGTTCTGAAGCAGCATTAACTAGTGACCTAAGTGACATTTGGTAACCAGTCCTGACTTACAGCTCAGTTATCGAAAAGACTGTAATGAAGAACTGTAAAGGGTAATTCTGTGAAAGAACAACAACAACAACAAAAGAAGTTTGGGGAAGAATGCCCAGCTTGGCAGGTTTATAGACTACTTTCACAGACAGTTAAAAAAAACTATTAAAAACTATATGTGTGTGTTTGCTTCAGCTGAGGAATATATCTGAAACTGTTTTAGCTGTGTCCACTGAAAATATTTTTATATGGTACCAAACTGTTCTGTGTCATCTGAATGGACATGTATGTGAATAAGCGAGTTACGAGGACTGTACAGCAGTATGGTAGTAAAGGACCTAGGCCTCACTGCTTATATTACCCCATACAAACTTCCATGTTCACATTAACCTAGATCAACTGCTTATTCTAAACAGCATTGCAACAACATATTCTTCACATTCTTTTCACATGGTGAAACCTGGTTTTGGTTATTAAACATGACAAATCTTGCCCCCATGTCACTTTCATTAATTATGAAAAGCTCCTTTAACAGTTTTCCTTTGCACTTCTCACCTTAGCAGCTGGAATTGTAGAGATGGTAACTCCTTCCTTTGCATTAGCCTAAGCGTAGCTTGCTGAATATCAGAAGAGAATAGCCAACTTCTGTCATTTGAACAAGGAGCATCAACCAGTACCTACACAATAAATAAGAGCAAATAAGACAATTCACTATAAGGATACTCATTTTCTGAACAGCGTGCCAAAAATCTACTCAACTTACTTTTGCAAATACTTACAGCATCCTTTTTATTTGCCATTTTAGGTGCAGAAATGATCTACTTACTATTTTGAGATGGTTTTATGGAGTTATCGGGGGTGGGGAGATAAGAAATTACTGCTCCAAAAGCACCCTCTACCTGATTAGCTCTCCCTTGTTCGCCCCCCCCCCCCCCCCCAATTACACATTATGCAAAGAACACTGCTGCAAGGTCTTCAGAATTCTCTACCAAGGCTAAATGGGTAACATCATCTAACACATGAATAAATGCATAACAGTCTTCATAAAGTGATTCCTGAGGCTCTGCAAATCCTGTACATGACCTTGGTTCCCCTTGATTTTTGTGGGGGCCAGAAAAAAAAATTAAAAAAAGAGCAACATAGGAAGAAAAAGCAGCAGAATGCAGAAATATAATTTGCTAATAAGTAATAAAGTTACCTTTTCATATAATTCAGGCTTAAGATCTCCGATCTGTCTACCATCCAGTTTAGAGACTGTTATTAAGTTAATCAAAGGATATGGGATGAAGGATTCTATCGTCTGTTTCAACCATCTTGACCTCAAGTCATCATATTCGTTACAGTGAAATTGACCTTAGAAAATTAAAAAAAATATGTAAACACCCTAAAATAAGTCTTTATGTTTTTTCTGTTCTTTTTTTTTTTTTTACAGATATAAGGACCTACACTGATTTCAGAAGTTCCACTGTTTTGCCATGACTGCCACAGAGTTTACACCTCATGTGCTTATGTTATTGCACATTTTATAACACTGCTGAATTTTTATAAACCTGAGTAAATTTCAACATGCTCTTACAGAGCAATCCATAAATATTTACTAGCAAATATTTACTGTAGCAATAGACTTCCACAGTAAAACAAACTTTAAACATGATCCATATCCAAAGACCAGTGCCAAGTGAGTGCCTTTCTGGGCTCCTTGAGCCACTGTCTAAATGAAGTACCTGCTCCTTATAAATTAATTAACTGCCTTTTAAATAAATAAAACATCAGTTTTGCATATCCTAAGCTGAGCAGTCCAACCCGTTATTTATTTGAAATTTAAGCTGTGTTTTAACATAAGGGATGTGGTTGCACTTACTTTTATAACAATGTAGCCAGAGTAGTTACCCCTTCAGAAGAAACACTGCTGTTGCTTGTACCCAGACCAGAAACACAGCACAATACTTTTTCCTCTTAGTCCTGTTTTCTGATTTAATAAAATTTTTATTTTCATGGTTCCACAGGTTGTCCTACACCATGTTTGCCACACACAATATGGTACATCTTAGCATTCACTGAGGTATATAAAGAATCAACTTCCTTACATCTTTCTTTCTCAGCAACAATTTGATATCGTCAGAAGCAGCCATGGGATAAAAGTGTTTTTTTTAAAACCTTTTGAAAGGGCAATCTGCATTTAATTTACCTCATTGGTATCATTCCTCTAGAAGAGGGAGGGAGAACTAGCTGTAATCAACAGGTGCAGCTGGTTATAGTAATGGTCTCATCAGTAAGAACATAAGGTGCTGTGAACATTTTGAGACAATTACTACCCAAGCTAACATATAAACTTGGAAACAGCAATCACAGCTTGCTTTAACTCCCTGGCCTGGAAGAACTGAGCTGCTGCTTGCTGTTGCTTTCTAAACACTGTTATTATCTTAGTGCCCTTCTGCAATATCTAGGTGGATTGAGACACAGAGCTTATTAAATACTGATATAGACCAATTCCTCATCATTAGCTTTCTCCCTCTGCCTAGATCTTGCACATTTAATTTGTTATGCTCCATTTTACATCAGTACACTTAAATTTACTTATACTATTTGCATAGCTACTCCACTTTTGTCTGTCAGTCTGCAGTAACCTATATTTAAATAACTACTGCATTTTTCATCCTCTTTAAGGTAAACAGACTTCATAAAAGAATCTTACTAAACAGCAAGGAACTACTTAGAATATAAATATAAATTGTTGTTTGTTTTTTTTTGCCCCCAATCCAAATCATGTACAGAACACAGGCACAACTGAAATAGCCCAGGCAGAGAGCCAGGGATCAGCTTCTAAAAGCACCTCAATACATTACCTGGATAGGCACACTGCAGTATAGCTATTGATTTACCCCCTGGGGCAGCACAGAGATCCAAAACATCTTCCCCGTCTTTCACTTCCAACGCCAGCACTGGCAGCAGCGAAGCAGCATTCAGGAGATAATACTCTTTCAGTTTACCAGCCTGGTGCTTTTGTGCAGGGAATCTCCCAGGAGTTCTCCTGATGTAACACTTCAGCAATGCGGGAAGGTAAGGCAAAGGTCCTTGAAAGGCAGGGTGATATCCCTTCACACCCAAGGTGTTCTCCAGTTCAGAGGACTGGCTGAACTTGTTAAGCAGGATGGCGTACTGCCAGCACAATGGGTATGTGAGTACATCTCTAGATTGAAAAAAAGAAAAGCTATTTAATAACTTGGCAAATAAAATGATCCTTCCATAGTGTAGGAAGCCTTTTCTTACATAAGGGTAACAACCTCACCATTGGATGGTACAATCAAAAAAGGAATCATTTTTATTAGATACGATTAAGAAAAGTATGCAGGAAAATAATTTTAATTTCAAGCCACTGTTTTCTCCAATTATTGCATTTAAAACACTAACTTCTTCTAAAACAAGATGTTCCCCTATTTTCCCTGATTATTTAACAAATGACTGTAGAAGTTATAAATCATGAAGCATAATGGTCTTTCTGACTATAAAGTACTTCCCTAGGGACAAAGAACAACAGTAATATTAGTTGTAAATATCACAACATAAAGAATCACATTGGCTTTGCAATGGTTATTCCAGCCAACACCATAAAATGCAGTTTTTACAAGAGTTCTTTTCTAAATTTTGTTTTATGTACTGCAAACATTGAGCCAGAAAAACTTAAACCAATAAGATATGCCTGGAGATAGTAAAAAAGCAGTGCTTATATGGTAAGAACACGCTTGCTCATATTTCAGTTCACTTTTTCAGACCTTTCTTACATGGAATTCCCCCATTTTCTCTTTAAACTTCTCTCAGTATTTTTTCATTTAGCCTCAAAAAGTACTTCTCAGGCATATTCACTACCTAAAAGAGAAATACGCATTGATCCAACCTAAAAGAGTTTTTAAGTTAATTCACTTAAACTAATGCTATACATCTATGCTTTTTTTTCTTTAACAATGGAGACACTTATTTTAAACTACTTTTTAATCCAAACAGGCTAAACCAAAGAGGTCACTCAGACGAATCACACAGTTTATAATACTCTGAACATGTAAGATGCTTTTTCCCTTCAAAGTAATGTGGCACTGATCCTGGGAGCACTCCTCATGCACTTTAGGTCTAAGTCAACTGATTTTGTTCAAATCCCTGTTGAAAAGTATATAAGCTAAGCAGTGAACTTGCCCAGAAGGGCCACCAGCTAGCAAGGAAGGGAAGATGTCTTCTCTCAATATCACAGCCAGTTCTTTAGCAGCTGTGTAATCAAGGCCCAAATTAAGTGATAGCCTTTTCTGTGCATGTTGCTAATATTCAATTTCTTCTGATGAAAGAAATCAGGGGATGTCCTTCTTTTCTAACATCTTTGTCCCAGTCTCTCAAGATACTATAAAGCTGTAGGAAAAAAACCAAACCCTAACGGCAGCTGTTAAGTATAAAGGGATGCTTTTTGGACCACATTTTTACAAAACAGTCAACAAAGACTTAAGATGGCAGTCCTCTTGCAGTGCATATGCATAGAGAAGAACAGAACCTTCATCACGTCCAAAATACTCAAGTCAATGAAAAAACCTAAAAAATTCCAAGTTTTAGTCTTCTGTTACGTATTGCTTTTATGATAGTTCTACACTGAAAACAAACTGAACCAGTTGTTACAGTCCATGACTGTTTTCAAAGTTATTTTATGAAGCACTTAAAAAATAGCAGAACCTCTCCTCTGCCTCCCCCAGTTCCCCAAAACAGACCTGACACTGGTCCATGTATGTCCCAGTTCCGTTGTGTACTGCTTCTCAAAATGATCCAAAACAACTTGACAAATCTGCTTTTGAGGTTTCCCTTTTGTTTTATTTTCCAGCTTCAGAAAGAGAAGGAACAAAGAAAAGCAGTAAAAACAAACAAATGAAACCTTCCCTAGTTCTCATTAGAATTATTAAAAGAACATTTTATCAATTTAAATCAACTTAGTAACGGTGATACTAGGATGCTCAAACATCAAGGTCACATCACACATGTGATCAAGACGTAACAGAAATTTCAGATAACAAACTAGTTAAGCTAGTGTACCCCCTGTCCCTACCTGCGAAGAGGTCATTGGAAGCTTGCTGATAACACTCCTCCATATCCTCTATGCTAACAATACGGTGGTTCCTGGGACTCTAATACACCAGGAGCAAAATAAGCAAGGCGTGATTATCATCCTGCACTACGATCACCTCTGCCAAGATGTACCCATGTGCTTAAGTAAAAGAAAGAAATTCATTTGAACCATTGCGGAAATCAGCTGGAGTTGAGCCACAAAGCACCGCAATAACTAATTTATTCCAGGAATAAGGAAAAGAAAAAAGAAATCGGCTATGCTTTTGGGTTTTTTTTTAAACCTATGAAAATTTTGTATTTTATTTGGGGAGGGGAGGGGAAAGAACTTTTAGTTTCTAAGCAAACTCGTGCTACTCAGAAGGAAAGCCCGAAGACAAGCACTAGGTTTTGGCGGACTTCCCCCGCCCGGGACAGGCAGCCCCCCTCCCCTGCTCCCACCCGTCCCCCTGCCTCCCCTCTCCGCCCAGCACCGCTCCCCTCTCCGCCCAGCACCGCTCCCCTCCCGACGGCAGCCCCCGGCAGAAGGCAGAGCCCGACGGGGCCGCCAAGCTGCCGCCGCCTCCTCCCAGCGAAGCGCGGCGGTGCCGTTGCGGCCCCGGTTCCCCCCGCTCCGAGGCGAAGCGGCTTCCGAGGGGGCCAAGGACGCGCAGACCGCTCGCAGCAGGGACGAGGCGGGGGTGTCACAAACCGGGTCTCACCGTTGCGGAGCGGGACCCCGGCGCCGCTCACCGAGGCCCTACCGAGCTCTTCCTCGCAGCTAGCGGCGCCCCCGGCGCGATAAAACACCCCCTTCCGACCCGAGAAGCCCCGCTCTCGCCCCTCCGCCCTGCCCGCAGGCGGGCGCCGCGGCCCCCCTCAGGCGGAGGAGAGGAGAGGAGAGGGGGGGAAGGCCGCCCGCCCCGCCGCCCCGCCGGCCGAGGGGAGAACTCGCGGGCCGCGCCGGAAGGCGCCGAGCGCCATCCCGCTCCGCTTCCGGCTGCCGCCCCCCAGCCGCGCCGCTGCCCCGGGCCCCCGCCTCACCTGCTGCGAGGCCCGGGCGGCCGCTCGCCGCGGCAGGAGGGCGGCCCCGGGGCGGGGGAGCGGCGGCGGCGGCAGCCGGACCATCCCCCGAGGCAGCCGCATGGCCGGTGCCGGGAGCGGGGCGGCCCCTGGCGGCTGAGGGGGGTGTCCCGTGGGTCGGGCGGAGGTGGTTTGGGTGGTTTCTTTGATGTTGGGCTTCGTTGTGGTCGTCTTTTTTTACCGTGGGAGGCTGTACTGTCTGTCTCCTCTGCCTCTCCAGGAGATAAACCAGGACTAGGCGGCAACCGGACCCTCCGTTAATCAACTTACAACCCTGACGCTCATCCCAGAGCCCGCTCCAGGTGCTGCCGCCATCCACGCCACCGCCGCCAGACCGAACGGCTTTTCACCAGTCCTTAACGCCTGGCTGGTCCCGGCTTATGCAAACTTTGCAGCTGCTATTCAGCTGCTCAACAGCCTCCTCTAAACCACACTGGAAATCAGCTCTAGCATAACCTGCAGCTACTGGAAAAAAAAAAAAAAAAAAAGAAAAAAGGATAGAAACTTATGACTTATTCACACAAATGTCATACACACGTTTTCAGGTAACCCAT
The DNA here is from genome assembly GCF_964188355.1 of Buteo buteo. Lineage (NCBI taxonomy): Eukaryota > Metazoa > Chordata > Aves > Accipitriformes > Accipitridae > Buteo > Buteo buteo. The sequence continues at coordinate 34,016,382 of NC_134178.1, forward strand.
TCTCTGGGAACGGTAACCAGGAGAACCGCCAGACACCAGTTTGCCAGCTGTAACTGTTTTAGCAGCACTCCAGTCCGAGGCTGCCAACACGCTCGGGCAGTTCCTCCTCTGATCACTTCGTCTGAACAGAACCGCCAAGACCTGCAAGCTCCTCCTGTGAGAAAGGGCATCTTGCTCTGTTGGCCATCTCCTGCTGCAATCGTCATGGCCTGGCAAAACAAAGTCGCCACGTACCCTCCCTTGCTCACTTGTCCATCAGCATTTGCTGACTCCTTTGGTAAGAGCAACCCCTGCGGAAACAGCAAGTTTGCTTAACAGTAGTTTTGATTAAAGTCTGCCCACGCAGCTTCTGCGCACTGAAACCGGCCTCTGAAATCCAGACTGGAAGAGGGTGCAAAGGTAAAGGCAGGAGTGCTATCGTACAGATAAATATTTGAGTTTCGGGCACCGACTAATGAAGATTAAGAACATTTATGCAAACCTCATGCAAATTACCATCAAACTTGAAATCTTATTTAATCTTATTTCAGTCAGGATCCTGACAAAGAACCAGTAGGCAAAATGGAGACCTCCGACATATCAAATGTGAAAGGAAACCAGAAAGGCTTTTTGATAAATGAGTTGTACCAACAGATACAGAACAAAACTGGTATAAAAAGTACAGTTCTCTGCGGTTATAATTCTGCCAATACCCATAACATACAAGAAAACACATACAATAATTGACTTTTACCACACCGATAAAACAAAAAAGTACGCTGAACGAGTCACCTCCCCCTAAATCTAGGGCTATATTCCACTTGTAGATGGTGCCATCAGTGTTGATTGATGTGTCTGAAACCAGTAAGATTTGCAACGCATCAGAAGCAAAGAAAGGACTTCAGTTAAACAGTTTGTTCAGTAGCATACGAACAGCAACGAAACAGTATACAGGCAACTGGAACCTGTATCTCTCTCACATGCTGCTGAAGAGATGGATTGACTCTAGGGGGGATTAACTTCAGTACATTTTGCAAGGCAGGCTACTGTTCTTCTTAATAAAAAGCAATCCAAAACTATGCCATTTCTGTCACCTAAGCAACTACACTTGCCATGGTAAGTGACCATGTGCATGCCCGGATGCCCTGTTAAACCACAAACCACAGGCTGTATCTCATTTCTGCAAAATCCATTGTATCTCTGCAACTCCACTATAACCTCAGTCCACAATTCTCTTAAGCTAATGCATTTCCTTTTAACCTAAGTTACCTTATTTCAAACTTGTGTTTTCTAAGTGTGTCCTTGCATTCGGGAAAGCAAAGGAAGAGGACACAAGGTATGCCCTATTGTCCCCTGATACTTTCAGAGAGTGGAGGATGGATGAAATGTCTTAAAATTAGCGAGTCAATATTCAGAAATACCACCACCACCAGCACATCAACATCCTCCAAGCCTAGCAAACAGAAAAGACAGGCCATTACTGTGAATTTCACTGTTTAGTTTCAGGTGTCCACAGTTTCCTGGAGCAAGCACAAATTGTCTTCACCTTCACATTATTATAGAGTAATTTAGAAATACACAAGCAAACAATATTCTCCTTGTTTGTTCTATTAAGACAGACTTAGCAAAAGCTTGCTAGGTTTTATGGAGATCAAGGTCATGGACAGCATGACTTTTAGGATAAAAAATATGTAGATTATAAGATCATGTAAATTAATACTATTGGGATGTAGTATTTCTTGGGAAACTTTTTTAAGACTTTTTTTCACATGATAAATTTTAGGACACTGCTTTTTGCAGTAGCAAATGCAAACATGATGGGAAGACTGACTAAGCATCACTTTGAGGTCTGCAAAATCTACTACCTTCTGAAGAAAATTTTTATGTGTACGTATACACTTCAAAATCCCAAGTCTCCTATTCTATTTCAGTCCTTCAGTCTATCATCTAGTTGCTTATCAGTGAATCATTATTTCAGTAGCACTGCTAGCTTATTCAGGCTCACCTGGCTTTGTTGGTCTTCACAAGTTTAACCCACATAACTCCACTTGATGCAAGGACTTAATTTCTTGTTACTAATCCTCACTCAACTTTTCTCTCTCTCAATCTTTCCACTAGCCCAGCAGGAGGAGAATCTGACGTGATTATAAATTCTCATTCACTGTGGAGTATACATAGATTGCTAACCATTCCATGGTCCACTTTCCTAAAATCTTCTGGAAAGCAGATTTTGTTACCATAGGGCAGTTGACAGAGCAATCCTAAGTAAGAAAATACAGCTTATGTGAACAGCAGGGGGAGAAAATAGAAAAAAGAAAAACCACCACCAAACCACCCCCAAAAACCATCACAAAACCAACCAAACAAGAAAAAGATTCTTCTGTCCCAAGATGTCTCAAATTACACTTACTTTGAAAATATAGTTCCTCACTCCATTTACAGATGCATCTATTGAAACACTGTGGGGTACGTTCTGTTCAAAATAGTAAAGTACTTTAAGTTGAATGAATTCCAGAAGCTAGGAAGCTAACAGACAGTATGGCAAAGTTAGTGGGTAGCATCCTGAAGTTACAGTACTAAGCTCTCAACTAAAATACTAGAATATCTTAGTGGAAAAAATACCATTTGAATGTTATTTAAAGAAAAAAACCCCTACAACCTATGCTGCTTGCTTTGTTACTGTCCATCAATCTTTTCTAATGTGGCATCATTATATCCAAAAGTAACTGTTCTCAGGGAATATACTGGTTTCTACTGGAGAAGAAAATTGTCATGAGACCACTCCTGGCAGTCTTATTTTAAAAATCATCTAAAATAGCAATACTGAGAAATCCATTTTTAAGTGACAGATGGGCCTCCAGGGGATAGAGTTGCGGTTCTTTGAGTTTCAGGGAAAGGATAATCACCACAGCCTTTATAAAGCTCATATGGAATTCACAGCCCAGAAAGTGAGAGAGAACATGGGCTCAAAGCCTGTTGCACAGGGGCTCCCGCAGCCCCACTGGTAGCCAGCGGGGTGGTGGACGTGCTGGAGGATTGCCAGTTGCACTTGCCTGGCAGGGCTCTCTGCGGGTGCCTTGCTGCTTCCATCGTGATCCTCATAACCAGGGCTCACGAGAGGGCCATTAGAAAGCTGGCATCAGCTGTCTTTTGTAGGTAATTCTTTTAAAGCTTTCCAATTCTCCATCAGGACTGTGGAATTTAAATAGAAATCTCACAAGATTATCAAATAGCTTCCTCTAAAATCACAGTGCTTTTCTCTCGCCTCAACACGAGTGCCCCTCACTGTGCATTATTTACATGGACAGACCACGTCACAGACGTGAAACTAAACCTAAGGGATATCAAATATACCTACTTTTAATAGTACAATTATAGTTACTATTTTCTATTTTAAACCTTTAAATCTCTGAGTAAGGTTCTTCTGTGGATTCTAGGTTTTGGCTAAAAAGGAAGACAACAATGAGAATGACATATTTTGAAGCACTGATTACCTTTCACACTAATTCAGCTCATGAAAATTACTATTCCTTATCTTAGAAGATACATTTAACTTACCTTTAAAATATTTTGTCTAAAATGTGTTTAAAATCTTGCACATGGATAATGCAAAATGTTCTGCTTACATAGCACATTTCTGTGTTCTTACCACTCGTAAATACAAATACTTTGATCTGAATGCACTGATGTATTTTGAAAGTGATATTCTTGACAATGAAAAGCATCAGAACCTGACAAAATCTTCTAATTTGTGCAATAATTATTACCTCTCAACTTGCAACTGTGCAATTTATAACCTGTCAAATAAGTGGACTATCAAAGCACTTTATATGTATACATATATACATAACTTAGTGCCAATCTATCAATATATTCTCAATTTGACCACATTGCAGTTGAAAAATATGCAAAGATTCTGTCTATAAGGTCTCTGTTTTGTACATTTTAGCAATGTAAATGAGACTTGCAGCCATTAAACATTTATGACTATACATGCTTCCAAAAAATTGCAAATTTATGGTAATATGGGAAACATGTTGATGCTGTGCATTAGTTTTATTCTATACATAAATGTCACCTTGAGCAAATAAAGTCAAGGTAGTATAAATTACTGAAAAAACTACTGTAGTAAATAATTATAAAGCATATTAATAAACAAAACTGTATGAAACATTTTTGAATACTTTGGTCACATATTAGTAAAATTTATTTTAAAAGCAGAAACAAAACTGATACATGTGTCCACACACACAACACACATAACACACATTTCACATGTAAGTATCAACATCTTACATTTCAGTTTCTCAAATTTTGTTACCGCAGCAGTATATAGCTTTATTTTTAATAAAGACTTCCATTAATTTATTTTAGATAAGTGTTAAAATAAAAGGGTAATACTTTCCTAGAAACTGAAGCAGTAAAAAAAATAAGTCTGCGAAAGTAGAGCATTTAAGCCGAAAACTTTAAGTGGTAACATAGCTAAAGATAATAAGATTGAGATTGCACACAAACTTTTATGCAACCCCCCTCCACTTAATATTGTGTTTGAAGTGAAAATGCCGAAATCCTGAGAATAATCAAACCGAACCATGTCACACTATTAGAATACAACAAAAGTATTCTCATGCCGACAGTCACATACAAATGGTTTCATCCTTACACTAAACTAGCAAACTTGGAATATTCCTCTCCACCCATTCCAAACTTAATATTCATAAGACTGAGGGTTTTTCCCCCCACTCAAACATACTCTTTAAAAATCTTAATTAATAATTTCATTTTGATTAATGTGGTAGACGTTTATTTGTGCAACTCATTGCCATAAGTGGTATATGGCAAAGATTTCTAATGTCAAAGTGCCGAATATATACTTTGCATTTTTTTAACATTTACTAAAATCATTTGGTAATACCATGTTATGGAAGACTGAGAGCGTAAAAGAAAATAATCAAGTACTGCTACTTCAAAAAAACTTTGAATGGGGGTTTCATCCTTGCTGTAACTAAATGGCATAATGATATACCTTTACACAATATTTCAATGGTTGTCTCCAATGTAAGAGGAAAAACATTTAAATAAGAATATAACCAATTGTAACAGTTGTTGTTTATGTATCACTTGCATGTGATTTTTTAAATGTAAAATTAACAAATTACATGGAAGCATTATATAAGTCCTTAAAAATCTGTGGTTTCTTTAGTTTTCAAGATGGTGTTTTAGTATTATAGAGATTAAAAACTGCTGGAGCTTATCTGCATACCGGTTGATTCGGTTTTCCATTAAAACTGATGACTGAACTAGTGCAAAACTTTTACTATGTGCAATTTTCTTGTATGTTGTAGCAGACAATACAATATTCAGCTCTATTTTTTCAACTGAATTTATTACCTATGCCGAACTCAGTTAACAAAACAAAGAAAACAACACGTAAGAAAACATTCAGACAATCAAATATAATTAATTTTGTATAAAATGTCTTTAACTTTCCTTTCTACACCCCCCCCCCCCTTTGGGTTGTCAGAAATATGAAATATGCATCTGGTAATGTAATCCCTAATAAGAGATATTGCTACCGTAAGAGAAATTAAGAGTCAAACATACTCTATTTGTATGTATTTGACTATCAGCTTTCTAATACTTTTTAGGTATTTTATTGGTAGTAAGTATGCATGTCCACTCAAACTTTCAAATAATTTTATAAAAAGTTAGAAAAATATACTCAATATTTGTTGCATAACCTTCCTATATTCACCCTATCATACAGGAATCTTACAAAATGCATTAGAATCACTTATTAGCTGCAAAAATACCAACGACTGCACAGCACGTGGAAAAAGGTCTTGGTGAGAATGTACAATCCGGTATTATGTGATCTTGAAGGTATTTTTCTTCAGGTTTACAGCTATGTATTTTCACAAGTAAATCCAATAAATACTCAATACCATGTTCACATGAGCATCCATGGACACATAGACCTTCCTCGATTTCATGCTAAATCCTGAAGAAGAGCTGGTGATGTGAAAAGTAAATGATAAAGTCTGATCAACTAAGTACAATAGAATGAACTCCATGTTTAATTGTCACCAAGTTATTTTGCAACAAGCTGATAGAGGGTAATTTTAAAAATTTTTCTTCAAGGGCAAAAAATGTTTCTGTTATAATTTTTTGATTTTGTTTTTTAAATGCTATTTGTGATCCAGTTAAGCAATGACATCATGGGTATCACTGTTGGGTCTTTGGCGTATAGTCAGCGGGGGCAGAGGCTTTCCATAGAAATCTGTATAAGAAATGTCAGAGAAGAAAAACACATTAATCTGTCATTTACCATCTCCCTTACTTAAAGGATTTTTAAATAAGGTAAATTCTTGCTTCCTTAGAGAAAGCTAGGTAGCCTACAAGTTTAGAGCTAATTCCTACAAGCAACTTTCAGACAGTGCTAATCAGTGTCTGGAGGTGTATTGGCCAAAACAGATTTTAATTACGTTTTGTTATACATGCATCAGCATTTGCAAGATTAAGCCCAAAGGTGATCTGTAAACATCCCTAAAAAGAGGAAATGAGACATCCAAAGAGTGCAAATAACAAATGAAAAAAAGAAATATCAAAATTTGAATGTTGCTGTAGTCAAGTCTGCATTGCAATAGTTTGCTATGCAGCATCCAAAATTTTGGGACCATCTATGCACAGCATCTATGTTGAAAGCCATACTAACTTCCTAAAAGAACTATATTAAGAATTTTTAGATAAAAGTGCAACATTTCCTTTTGGCAGTAACAGAGTTTAAAGTAGTAAAATTGTTCAAGACAAAATTAAGTACACCAGCAGAGACTAACAAGTATTCTCAAACATTTGTAATTAATATAAAAGAAAAAAAAACATGTAGACTGGTACGTGCAAAGAATTTCACAAGCAAAATAATGTCATGAAAGATGGTAAGAGGAAACAGGTAGAAATCAAGAAAAAATAAAAGCAGCTTTTTGAAGCATTCAGGTCTCAGTTTTGCTTATACAGACAACCTCCTTCCCAGCAAAGCCTTGATAGCCTGCCAACACAAAATTCAGCCTTAATCATAATTTTCCAAGAAAAATGTATTCCACTTGTTCTACATATGCAACAACTTGTGTTAAAATTGCATTCCTGAGCTAAAATTAATAAAAGCAAGCAAGCTGGATAACATTAAGAATATGCGTACCAGCCTGTAGGATCAAGGTTTTCGTTATCCTCACATTTAATCAGTCAAATAACAACATTTATATTATTGTTGTAAATTTTTTTATTTTAATAGAGCTAATTCAGTGTTACAGCAGCATGTGAAAAGCAACAAAACTGCAATAAATGATTATAGGGTAAATGGAAACCTGTACAATGGATATTTTTATTAGTTTCTTGAGGTCTGGCAGATGACTTTAGGATTGGCAGACAATTTTACTTCCTATAATGAGAGAGATTTATCATTCTTGCAAATGTGTCCTCCAGTGACAATAAATAGACGCTCATTACCTAGTGTTGTGCTAGAATCATTAGCATGACTGGAAAAATTGCAGTTTTTAGTGAAAATAAATGTATAATTAAAGATTTATATAATTGACTCTACTGCCTGTTAACTCTGCCTAAACATCCAACATAATGTTCTCTGCTAAGAATGGGACAAAAATGACTCAATATGTATACTAAATAGCTTACTTACCAACATTTACATTTTTCAGTTTGCACATTAAATCATTAAGACAGATTTGTGTCTCTGAGAACACCTAGCATTAAAAACCAGACCTTTGGAGGTTGTTTCAACCTCACAATACACTAATTTTATATATTTCAGCAGCAAGGTCTACCACATATCTGTGACACTTCCAAAAAAATAATTTTTAAGACAAAAGCAAATGAATAACTGCTATCCTAACTGACAAAGACCTGTAGTAGAATGCATGGGAATACTGAGAAGCACCTGTTCCTGTGTTTTTTCCAGGGACTAGCAGAAATGAACATTACAAAAAGTCATATCTGTTTTGAATCTTAAGGGGATTGACTTACATTGAGGAGCTATCAAATGTTTCATTGATACACTCTTGGACATAGAATTTGAGAGTACTCCTGACAATAACCTCTATGTATAACCAGGCTCCTTAAACTTTTAAAAGCAGATTGTTAAATACTTTTTTCTTTCCTTGCTCTTATGGACACTAACAGTTTTACCTGGAGTCCTGACAAAAGCATCTCCTGGGCATCCTACTGGAATTGAGGTTTTTCACTCTGATCTACGTGAAGGTAGGTGCTCATTTGCCCCACATACAAAGACTTTTGAGCCACTTGGCTCAATAACAGTTTGTCAAAACAAATTGTTCAATAGAAAGCAGTATTGTTATAGAAAACAGTGCACTTCAGAGAATCCAAAAAACCCCACAGAAAAGAAAGCCTTAGTAAAGTCCCAGCTAAAGGAAATAAATAAAAAAAGTACTTTAAGCTTTCACTGCAAATTGTACCTTCAAGCCATTTAATATCAATTAATCATGAAACCAATATGGAAAGTAGGCCTTTTTATTTCACAAAAGTTGAATGCCTGAAAAACTTTTAAAACCACCTTTGCAGTGGATTTTGGGCAAAGCTGGGGGGTGAAAAAGAAAAAAATCAAACTGGATTTATTTTTCTGCTGAAGGGACAGCCAAAAAGAAGTTGGTTTTCAGAAAGACACAATTCAGGGAATATTCTAAAAAATGGATCAAAGTTAGACTCCACTGGTCTTAGGAAAACTCGAGTGAGTTTCCAAGCAGGAGCAGGTTCTCCATCTGCAAAATATATAAAAACTCATTGAAAAACACTGTTGCGTGACAGAAAACGGGCAAGGACAGATGGCAAGCTAAAATTGGTGCAAGATGGACTTGGTAGTGTTAGGTTAACAGTTGAACTCAATGATTTTAAGGGTCTTTTCCAGCCTAAATGATTCTATGGCTCTCAAATGGTCTGAGTAAAAAAACAACTGCTTTTAGCAAAGTAAGTAATTAATGCTCTTTGATATCAGGACCTAACTAAAGGTTTGACAGTGCTGGACCATACGTTTGAAGATCTTTTTTCATTTACAAACAGTGCTTTCCTGACAGATGTTTTCTTGCTTTCTCAGGGTTTTCTGTATCTGTGTGAATCTTGTGAGTGTCTCAAAATTCCTGAAAAAAACAAATGTCAAGCAAAGAGCAGGCAATGTCTTGAATTCAGCTGCAAAGTTCTGAGCACTCCAAGTTTCCTCTGATCTCAATGGTTTCACCTCTGGTCAAGAGATCATTCCCCTACCAACATCTTTTCCATTGTTAGATTCCAAAATACTTTCATTATTATCCTTATTTTACAAATGGACTAAATTAACACAGATCTCAGGTTACTAACTTACACACCTGTGAGTAGGGAACCTAGCTTCACCTTTTTTTTTTCCTCTTTGTCCCACCCATGCTCTTGCTACAAAATGCAACGCCTCCCTTAGGCACAGATAAAAATTGAGTACCACCTCTTCCCTTTCTTCCCCTCCCTACCTCTTCATCTGGCTTTTCTTTCTTGCCGCCTTCTCTCTATATGCCTTTAAAAAAAAAGAGCAAGATGGTTTTATGATTAAGACTACAAATTATATTTTATGCACATGAATTACACTCCTGTAAAGAATAAATATCTAGTTTTAGAGATTTTAATTGCCCTTCAGGCATCTTTTGATTCTTTGGCAGAGAAGCTTCATGTTCTGTTCCTTCAGAACTTCAGCAGGTATGTCCACATGGTGCTGTACTACATGATAGTAGTACAATCAGTTCAAGTCAGGGTTAAGCTCAAGGATCACTACAGCCACACTGAGCTCCTTTCTCTAGAAGTTCCTCAACTAATGTTCTCTTTGTTCAATTTGTATAAGTGTTGCCATTGCTGTAGTTTGGTTATTATCCTCTCATATTACTCCACATGTCTTCATATTCACTTCGCCTTTCAAAATTAAAAAAATAAAAATGTAAGAAAAATAAAGAAATTATCATCTAAAACTGAGAAAAAGCTGCAATATGAGCATATGAAAACCATGAAAATCTTCCATAGTCTTCCAAAAATAGAAAATAGTCATTATTCAAGAGAGAAATCAAGAATCTGCCTACTACACCTTGACATATCCAGTTATTAAACTTACTTTTCCTATCAGTTTGTGAACTTGCAGGGACACCGGCTCTTCAGGTAAAGTAGCAGATCCCAAGCTTTATCACTGACACCTCTCCTTGCAGACCAATAACCTAGTTTTCAGTTGGAAGTCTCACTACTTCTGCAATCAAATTTATGTTGGAGCTTTTCATCATAGCTGGGATTGCAGTCTCTCATTTGGAGTTGCTAACGTAATGCACTTAATTCAGAGGTGCCCACATGTCTTTAGCTTGCCTTCTCACAAGAAAACACCCCCAAATCAATGACAAAAGTCTTAGCAGACTATGCTTTTAAAACCATATGGAAACAGTAGCAGTGGGTAGAAGAAATTGTAGACTATCTCAAGAGGCAACACAAGCAGTCAGCTTACACACAGCAAGTTCATCGGGACGTGGGCTATCGTTCACAGAACTACAGAAATACCTGGGGCCCGTTTGGGCTCAGTATTGTGAAGTGATTACCACTTCCAGATCAGATCATAAGATCAGTGTGGAAACAAACAGGCAGCTTAGTGCAGAACCAGCCTGGATGTGGAGAAGCCACTATGGATGGCAAATTAATAAGCCCTGATGGACCTCTGTAGTCCTGCTTAGGTCTTTCTGCAGTGTCCTCTCTGCTGAGTACCTCAGACTTCTTCCAGTATCCAGGTAACCCAACTCCTGTCCCCACTGCATCAGATAATGATGAACTGTCTACATATGGACAATGGAAATATACTTTGAAATTTTAACTTTGAATGCAGTGTGTGTTTGGACTTTTAAAGTAACTGGTCCTGATACTTTTTGTTATATGGCATTTTATAATATTTAGGTGCATGCTGCTGTGCAAATAACTTCAGATCAATAATAGCTTCTGATACCCTATGCCACTTTAAACTTTATAAGGGAACCTGAGAGAACTTATTCTTTTTAGTAAAAAAAGAAATAAGACTTGAAAAATCAAAAAGATGCTTTCTACTAAGCAAAAGTGTTAGCTTTTTGTCAATGAAAATTGGCATTAAGAAATTAAAAAAAGATGAAGAATGAAATGAATGTAGAAGTGAATGAACAATGGAGAATGCTTTAAAAAAAGTACAAAACCCAAAATATTTTCAATTACCAGCATGATGTGTTTCACCAAGAGGCTCAAGTTTTCGAAGTCTATTAAGTTTGGGAGTTCCCCAGCCAACTAAAGGAAAACAAAGACAGTCAAAACACGCCACGACTGCACTTGATTCTGATGAAAGGTATGGAAACCAGTTCTTTTGGGAAGAAATCAAAGCATTTAGAAATGCCGAAACTATGTAATATATTGTACATATGGTGAATAATGATGAAATACTTTAAAAATAGACTGATTTACTGTTAAAAATATTGATATTTTTAATCACTTCTTCATCAGTGAATAGTCAAGTTTCTGACTCTTTTTTTTTTTGTGAAAATAACAACATCCTCCCCCACAGATTAGATCAAATCAATACTGCTGAAAGTTCATATCATGCAGTGGGGAACTGCATCAAAGATTTCCTAGAGAGTAAGGTTTAGTAGCATAGCTCTGTATGAAGACCATTCCAGTTTCAACATTCACAAATTAATATTTTAAAGAATTATTAACCACAAATTGAGACATCGATTATTGTTTGTTAGTACACTTACCTGGTGGAAGAGCTGGTGGTGGTGTAGGATTTTTGGTAACAGTGTCCTCTGTATTAACAGGTTCTACTCTGTGGCCCCTTTTTAATTTTGGTTTTTTATTTTTTTTCTTACTGTTATCTATACCAAACAGAAAGAAAGCATTACATATCCTACAGTTATATTCAGAGAATATCTTAGATCATCTAATACAATTGTTGGGGTGAGATACATCAGAGTTTTCAGTACAAACTTATACACAAAATGATGTGAAATGTAAAATTCACACAACATTTTCCTACAGAAAATAAACTGTAAGCATAAAATATAAGTAAACTCAATATTTTAATAAAGAAATTCAACTTAGCTTGGTACTGATGGAAAGTGGAACACAGATTTGATTATGATAAAAATGAACCTAGTTTCAGCTACAGTATCAGTCACACTAACACACACACACTTTCTCAAAGCAGATTTTCCAATACAATAATCTAATGGTGCATTTTTATGTTTTCAGTAGATTGACATGTGGTATCATGAAAAATAATACAGACGGAAAAACTATGTGAAATGACACATTAAAAGGAAGCAGTTTTACCTGAGTCAAGGCATTCTGTGACTTGCTGCTCATTCTCTTCTTCATGCTGCAAAAGCTGTGTAGTTGTAGAATTGCATGTTTCTAGTCTACTATCATTTGTGTTTTGGCTACTGCTACTTGATAAGTGCTGGGCATCCGTTTGTTCCTGTTCTGTTTGCGATTTAGTGACAATCGTAGCCTTTTCAGTCTCCAACCTTTGCCGCTTCTTTTCCTTTTCAATTTGTTTTTCATTCTAACAAAAAGTAAAAGAATTTTTCTTTTTTTTAAAAAATTCTAATGCTGTATACTGACTAATAAGACAGGAAGGTTATTTTTAAAATGAAAATATTCCTAAAATACTTTTCTGTCCCACATCTAGCATAGAAAATATTTTTAAATAGGTGAAAAAATTAAATTTCAAATATCCTGTCCAAAGGAAGTGTGTGTGTGTGTGAAGATTAACAGCAAAAGAAACGACCTTTAGGTTTATAGCCTGTTTTCTTGCTTTCTTTTTGGTTATATGACAAAATGAATGCTAGCTATACAAATCAACATCAACAGTCCTGAGCAAAAGGTTAGATAACTCCTAATTTCCTCCTCTTCAATTATCTTTTTTTTTTTCCAATGTTTTATTTGAAACATAATACACATGCACAGAGCTTAAGTATCCCGAAAGTGCTACCGTGATTTGGACAAATACCAGTTGTGTCATACAGACTCAATGATAGGCTGTTTCACAGGTTGTGTATCACTAAATCACCATCTTTGCAATACTCGCAGCTATGCCCTTCTCTTCTTTACTCTGCATGTTATTATAAAGTGTATTATTGTGCATGTAGCTGACTTTACAAGATATATGGACATGGGTGCTTTTCTCCTGGAGAGAAGCAAACGTTTGAATTACTGGAAAAGTCTCTGAGAGTTTATGTGTTTCTTGAGATTATGTTATCTCAAGCCAACTGAATAAAAAGATACAGTACAATAAATAAGAACTACCTGAACTCAGAAACAAAGGTTAAGGAAACTTTATATATTAATAAGCTAAGGAAGCTTCTCAATTGTCCCAGTTTTCAACAGAAAACAGGTTATGCTCAGAAATCTAAATAGCTGAATTAGGGAGATTTTATATGACTCACTACATTACTAAAACATTTTACAAGAAACTAATAGACCTTGAATATTTTCCATGCCTGAATATCCAAGAGTTTAATTAGGAAATGTGTTCAGCCATCTGTTTACAATACCTTTATTTTACTGTGTTGTCATGGTTTAAGCCCAGCCAGTAACTAGGCACCACACAGCTGCTCGCTCACTCCTCCCACCCCAGTGGGATGGGGGACAGAATCAGGAGAAAAAAAACCCCAAAACCTCATGGGCTGACATAAGAATGATTTAATAACTAAAGTAAAATAACGTAATAATAATAACAACAACAATAAAAACAATAATAACAATAACATAATAATATAACATTTAAAAAAGAAAAAAAAAGAAAAACAAAAAAGAGAAAAAGACAAATGATGCACAATGCAATTGCTCACCACCTGCTGACCGATGCCCGAGCAGTGATCCACCCCTCCTGACCAACCCCCCCCAGTTTATATACTGACCATGATGTTCTATGGTATGGAATATCCCTTTGGCTAGTTCGGGTCAGCTATCCTGGCCATGCTCCCTCCCAGCTTCTTGTATACCCGCTTGCTGGCAAAGCATGGGAAATGGAAAAATCCTTAACTTAGGGTGAGTGCTACTGAGTAACAACCGAAACATTAGTGTGTTATCAACATTATTCTCACACTAAATCCAAAACACACTGTACCAGCTACTAAGAAGAAAATTAACTCTATCCCAGCTGAAACCAGGACATGTGTCTACAAAACTTTTTGTCCCCACATCAATAATAGGGGATTTTCTTAACAGGAAAGCACTGATTCAATGCACACAAAACAAGACGGCCAAGATTGGAAAAAAAAAAAAAAAAAAAAAAAAAGTTCTGTGCATACAGACTTACAACAATTCTTTTAAATAAACCATTTTTCTCATTACCTCTCAGACATTTGTTAGTGGTAGGTCTAAAACGATCCAGATTTCCACATATTCTCATACCTCAGAGATTACAGCAGATATAGGTTGGAAGGGGTTTTCAGAGTTCCCAGGCTCCGGGTCTTCTTCATCAGGTACACTTCTTCCTTCTTCTCTTTCTCTTTGTTGTTGTTGTTGGGTTTACGTTGTTGTTGTTGTTTTAGTGTTTTGGGATTGGTTTGGGGTTTTTTTGGGGGGGTGGGAGTGGAAAGAAGGGGGGATGAACAAAGAATTATGAAGAAGCCAAGCCATAAATTTTACATAATAGAGAACACTTATTAGGTCACCTAACTTATCCTCCAGTTTATGCTAGCTGATTTTTACAATATACTTCTGTATTTTGAAAAACATTCTACAGAAATCACAATGACAGGCTAACATCAAGAAAGCATAAGGATATGGTATGGCAGAGGTAGAAACACATGCTGCTAAGTGCCAGAACGTTCAATCAGCACTTCAGGAAGTAGAAGCAGTTTCTGAGGACAGGATATGTGACAGCATACATCTGTAACTGGAAGGTTTTGATTATTCAATAGCATGCTGAAATTTTCATGCTGAAATTTTCACACTGGTAATCCTTTATAACAATTGTTTCAAGGTATTCAATTGCTTACAAAAAAAAAACAAAACAAAAAACAAACAACAATGTGGTGGGAAACCAGACTATCTAAACCCTATTCTTCTATTTTTAATACACCTCCACTTCTCATAATTCTAGATTCTTCTTAATATACGTAAGGGAGAACTGGTACCAGACTGTTCAGTTCATGTAGTAACAATTAGGGAATCATATTTGCTTCAACTAGACTCAGAAAAGTTCAGAAAGACACATAATGCTCAGTACACTGTCGTTGCACCAGCACTAGTTATTTTTCATGTACCAGATCTCTATGGTAAGAAATATTAAACTACTATGTATTAAATAGTATATTAATAAAGTATATGCTCATCAAATACTTTTCATCAGTCAACCTGATGGCACCTGTGCATACGAAGTCACTGTTTCACCTACTTTACAGCTGCAAGTACTGAGAGATGAAGTAACCCTTTTGTTCAGAGGCACCGATGGGACTGAAAAGGAGGTCACCGATCTACCTATGAAACCATGCTGCTTGGAAGGAATGGCCAGTGCTGTTAAAACTTATTGGCACTACCCGTCTCTCTGGTTTTCTGTTTGGAACAAGATGATCGCAAGTCACATTGTGGAGGAAATGCACTTTCAGAAAACATTCAGGGAAGCAAATCTGAACAAAAAGCAGTCTGGGGAATTATTAAAACCAAGAACGAAACAGAACTACACTTGAATCAAGATTAACCTGTTTCTTACAGTAAGAAATCAATTTGATGTAAAACAGCAAAATGAGAATTAATGCCATCTTGTATCTGAGACAAGCCCTCAGCTACAGGTAAAACCAGCAGAAGTTACTAGTTAGCTTTCTGCTAAGACACAAGAAGTTAAGCAAAACTTTTAAGCTTTTAATCCAATTCAGACCCAACCAATTCTTCCAGTGAACAGATACAATCAAGATCACTGAGCAAGAACAGGATATATGGAAAATGCCCATATTATCAGACAATCTCCTTGAGACATGTTTCAAAGTCAGTCCTCACTACACCTCTCAACATGGCATAAACCCAACACAAACCAACATGGTCAGAGGGTTTTGTCTATGCAGAGACATCTAGCAGACTAACAGTATATGAATTTTGTATACATTTGTGAAATATGACCGTGTCAAATTCCAGGTGTTTAAAATGTTTAAGTAATTTACTTGCTGAAGTAAACCAAATCAGCAAGACTACAAGCTGAGACTTCACAGTAGCTTCAGAGTTACTTCTCAAAGTAACTGAGACTCACAAAACTCTGCATATATAGGGCAGACGGGGGGACAGGGATGCTCAGCAAATTTTTTAAGAATGCGCTAGTAAAATGATTCACATCAGTCTCTAGTAGGAACTATGGTGGGCTGATGATGACCACAAAGAGCTTTGAAGGGAAGTAATAAATCACTTGCCCTGCTTTCCCTCCCTGCATCAGCTTAAGTCTCTCCATGCCTCGCCCGCTAGATATCCTGAAGTTTATTAAGCACAGTGTTGAATAAAGTTTCACATCTAGTCTTTGATATTCACATATGGGTTACAAAGTCTAACTTAATAATAGTTTATTTTAGAACACACTTGAAGGTAACTTCAGATTAAATGACAGGAGTTATATTTTAGGTTAGCCTCCTGAGAAGGTATATTAGCAAGGCCAAATTTATTCCACGACTACCTTGGAATTCTCATTCACAGTACATTTCCAGCATAGAGTGAATAAAACAAAGGGGATGAACCAGGCAAAAACTTGTAGTTCTTAAAGAAAGGCTCTAGCATTCAGGTCCATACTTTTAATATGGAGACTCTTGGCTTGTAAGCTTTAAATCCTTGATAGCTTGGTTCCCATAAGGTTTATATACAGGAATGAATCAAGTATCGTATAGAAAGGGAGGAAGTGGAGGTAGGAAAAATTACAGAGAGAATACCTTTCTTCTCGTATCCTTCTCACTCGCTCAGCTCGTTCTAGTTTCTTTTGTTCTTCATATGCTTTTTGTTCTGTAGTATCTCTTTGGATGCGCTCATTTAAGGCATCAAAATCTTTTGCTATGATATGTAGAAGCCAGTATAAACCCTTTTTTATTGATTTATCAATTTTTTTCCCACAGCCCATGATAGCTGAGCAAGGTTCCTGTAAATATAAGGACAAGGAGGGGAAAATTATTTGCACTTCAGATCACTTTTCTTGACTGAAAACAAGAAATCAGCCAAACAATTACTGTTTACTGTGAAGCTTGCAAAACACTAAGAAGTATGGGAAATAAATTTGTATTTAGGTATTCTATAAATTTAGGTGCTTTTTTTGCCAAGATACAAATCACAATAGTTCCACCAAATTCCATTATTTCCCATCCCATTTCAAAAATACTTGAATACTGCACAGAAAAACATGTTTGCATATCTATCTCTAGACATATATATATACACCTCTTACGTATACAGAGCTGTTACATATACACCTACTATGTGTATATATGTATATTTACACGCCTGTTTCTATACATATCCATATCTATGCATCTCTATAGAAATATAACTTATCAACCCCAAATATGTATGCAATCAGGGAAAGAATAATTTTCTCTTCATGTTCATTGTCAGGAGGACATGGAGAAGGACTAGATGACCTCTCAAGATCTCTTCAGAACTATTTTCCAGCATGTTTTGGAGCACTATATGGGTCTTTTAAACTGTTCTCTGAATAATAATTGCGTAGATCCAGCTATGTATTTGACATGAAGAAATGATATTTTAACACTATTTGTCTTCAGAA
Source organism: Buteo buteo (assembly GCF_964188355.1). Taxonomy (NCBI): domain Eukaryota; kingdom Metazoa; phylum Chordata; class Aves; order Accipitriformes; family Accipitridae; genus Buteo; species Buteo buteo. The sequence continues at coordinate 34,034,155 of NC_134178.1, forward strand.
TTTGTGTTCATGAATGAAGGAAGATTAAAAAAGACTAACTCTCCAATGTTAACACCTAAAAAATTCTCTGTGTATATGTCTTCATTTGACAAGCATTTAAATGGCACCTAAGTGCCATCTGCTTAAAAGTCAGCTAAGGTATGTAGGATTTACAGCAGAAAAAAGAAACAATTCTGACTTGTTATGTCCCCCCAGAGTGCCAAACCTAGTTTGCATTTTAATACATTCCTACTTTGCTAAATTAAGGTTCAAATATGAGTGTTGTTCACTATGGAACACTACCATACTCTCTAGCAGAACCTAATCAGGGAGAAAATTAAGATGAAACAAGAGACAGCACTGGGGCAATTTTATTCTTGGTTTGCACCAAGATTATCGTTGCTGTAGTTTAGTTATAAAATACAGAAATTTAGAAATATAGAACATACAGACACGTTAAAAAAGAAAAAGAGGAAGGTCACTCTCACTGACACTGTGTGACAGTGAGACAAATGACTCCTTCCATTTGCTTTAATATTTTGTGGGGAAATTTAAAGATCCAGAAGAAAACTAATTAAAAGAATAAGAACAAAAAAAAGGTTTTTTGGTACTTGCCTAATTTTACTTAAATCTTGTTTCACAACACTCCTGTTTAAATTCACCACGAGTCATCACATTGAAATAACTTGGGACCATGTTTACCTTTAATGAGCCTAGTAAAGAAGCTGCCCATTTGAGTATGTAAGACTCTCTGCTGCTTTCCGCTAAAATGACTGAGAGTAAGAGATCTAGTTTCTTTATTGATTACACCCAAGATATAAATGGGGAATAAGAACTGGAACATGTCATAAATTAAGTAATTCTAAAGTACTGGGAAAATACACTAGAATCTTTTGGGTCTTTTATACTGATAATGTTTTGCAAGAAACTATTTTTGTCACAGAAGTCCCTTGGAAAAAAAGGGTGAATTTGCAATTTTTATTTTCAGGATTGCTACACACGCATAGTGCAAAGTATACTGACCGAAGAAATGCAGAGTCATGACATAATGAACATAGCTATGCCCTGCTACAACTCAACTTTCTGAAGAAAATAATAGCAATATGTATTACCCTATGAATTTTGCAAATCTCCCTAGGGAATTAGAAGTTTGTTTTAAATTTTAAACCCCAAATACCACCTGGAATAGTTTTGCAAAATTGCCTTCTAATTTTGGTTAATAACAGCGTAACTTTCATTATCTTTTAAAATGTTTCTTATTGCAATTAGAAAAAGATTATAAAAGTAAAGCCCACAAATGGTTAACTAACAAACTAGTCGATTAAAGCAAAGGCTTAAAGAAAACTTCAGGGACTACTGATTTGGATAAATAATCTGAAATATTGACCAATATTAAGTAGCTTTCTTACAGATTTCTGGTTTAGCCCCCCCCCCCCCTTTTTTATGATTTTTTTTTTTTTTTTAACATGACTATGAATACTACTTCTGAAAGGTAGTTATTTTAGGACAAATATTAACTAGCAACTAGCTCTAACAGTGTTCTTTGGTGACTGCTGTGCTGGGAATTAGATGCCCTAGGAATTAGATTAAGTTCTTGCTGTTTGCCAGATGGTGACTCAGACCAAATGATGGTTTTAGCTATGAACAGAAATGAGACAAACATCATATCTGAATAGTGATCCTTCTTGAATGTCAACATAGGCAAATTCAATTTCCTGCTTCTTTTTTAAAAAGTGGAATACTAAACTTGCTGTCCAATTAAGCAAGTTTTAAACCACATCAGTAACTAATTATTCTTACATGGTTTCAGAATGGACCAGCAGGTACACTTTGAGGATCCTTGTTATAAAGATTTCTTCAACAGATCCAGAAGCAGAACGTCAAGGTGAACAGTAGAATTGCTTGCGAAACAGATACAGGTACTGTATCTTTGCTGGGATTGCAGGGTTTTAGTTTCAGTTTTATGCTATGCAGCATGATCTTCCACCTTATTGCAAGCTTTAAATATATATTAGAAAAAGAAGCATCTTGAAATATACTTACAATTTGACATAGACACTTGTGTTCATTGACAAGCTTTTCCAGAGACAAGGACTCGATTACATCTGCTTCTGACAGAGCTCCTTCTCTGTCCTGCTTATTTGCCAGCCTAAAGAAAATATCAAAAGAAACACTTAGCACCCTGACACTAGAGAGACTTTCAGATCTCCAAAAGCTAAGTTTTTGACAAAAGTAGGAAGAAGAAGGGGAAGAAGGAGAAAGTAAAGAGAAAATGCCTTGTTTCAGCTTTAATTCTGAATTGTTCTTTCTATTTAAAAAACGTTAGTCCATGCAATATTTTCTGCAGATACTTACATTAAATAATTACTAAGGTGCTTAGGAATTATTTATTAATTATTAATAGACAAAGAAATTATATTTTACAGCTAAGATGGATGTAAAAGACTGTACTGTTCTACATCTAAAGCTACACAGTATAATCTGTTTTAGTCTGTACATCAAAGTTCAGAACTTTGCAACTTCCCAAACCATGTGCGTAATACTGCTTTATGATCATCTTGCACTTGCCTACTATCCAGAATTTCTCTCTGATGCCAAACGATTTGATATGTAATGTTTTGAACCTGCTTTTCATAAGTAAAACTTAAAGCTCAGAGGGAGGTAGGTGCACGAATAGCTCTAAAAACCCACACTGTATTATTAAATAGAGGGAAGCAAAAAAAAAAAAAAAAAAGTATGAAACACATAGCTTACAAAATAAGTGTTCTGTAAGATTAAGTGCCATCATTGCCTTATTTCTTAGAAATATGGTAGCAAAGAGGACTCCAGAAAATAAACTTCATAAGTTTTGGGGGGACTGTTGTTCTTGATCAGATTTGCCTTCCATATACTCTGTAGCTGCATCCAACACTACAGCCATTAATGTGTGTTTTTTTAAAACCAGATCTGATTTACCACCCACGGTATGTTATTCATTATTTCATACTTTAATATGGACATACACCCTGAAGCAGAGGCTGTTATGTTCCTTTCAACACTGTTATCATTAACTACTACAAAGATAAGAGGGCTGTCCAGAATTGTAAATATCCCAAATGCTTAAGTTCTTCACCTCAGCAAACTCCTGGTGATACCATGTTCTAACAACAGAAATGAAAGTTACTTCCTTTTATCAAGACTAATTTTTTAATGTTTCAATGAAAACCTCTCTATATATGAAATAAAACTGGAAAAACTCCCAATCTAAAGCCCTAAAAGGTACATCACAAACTACATGTAAGAAAAAACAAGGGTAACTGCCAAAACCCGTATGGAACCACAACTCACAGAAAGGCAACATCTTTTCTTTTATGGGGATTTCTCTCAGCTATCCAAGTAATAATTTTCATGACACTCTCAGGACTTGACTGTCCTCAAGACCTCAATTTCTCGATTAAAATGGATTTAAATTGGTCAACATCCAAAAAGGCAGGATGGATTAACAAGGTAAGTTTACCTAAGTATTTAGGAAGGTATTAGCCAGGCAGATGTATTCCCTAAGAAAAAAACTTAAAAAAGTAAACTTGCAATCATGTTGGCCAGTGATTTTCTGAGTTCACTTACAAGCAGATTTTAAGAACAGATGGAGAAATTTAGATAGGAATCCAAAATATATATTTTAAACAAACAAAAATGACAAAAAAATCATAGGAAATCATTCCTGTTTCTTGAGGGTCTGAGAGTTTTATAAGGAATAAACTAAACTTCACAAAAGAGGTCAAGTCAAAAAAGAGTTGTTCCCATCTTCCATGAAAACTCTTTGTGACAATAGGATATATAGTCTTTCCTCTCCTATTATCTGCTTTCAATTAAAAGCTAGTATCGTAAAACTCTAGGAACTATGAAAAGATAATATCTTAAATTTCAATTATATTTTACAAGCAATACACTACTCTTCAAAGTTATTACTTTTCACCATGAAAACTGGTACTGTTTGCTTTGAACCTGTGTAGAACGTTTTGGAATGTAATCTTACTTTGCGCTTTCTACAACAGTAATTAAATTATCCAAGCTAAGTACAAAAGCTGCAAAGAGGAGTATTGCATAGCATTAGGGAATCTGAAAATTGCACTCGCCTCTCTTTATTAAAAGGAATTCCACTAAAATAATGTTGTTCTGAAATTTAGCAACCCTTCCATTACATGAGAACTCTGATTCAACTTTCTGGATCTAATCACAAATATTTGGCTTCCATGAACGTAATGGCAGATGGTTTTGGAACCAGACAACATAGTCTTTCTTTTGAAATCTCAAGTCATCATCATTAACTCAAGTGGCTTGTAGGGAATGTTAGGCCAAAGCTTGTACTTTGGATTTATCATACTCCTTCCCAAGAAGGAACAGTGGTAAGAATTCACTCCATAGTTAGCAGAATTTGTCAGCACTTCAGTTTGATCTAAGAACTTATCCTTTCCTATTTTCCAGAATCGCAGTACGAGAGCCTGAATTCTTATTTTATTCCCAAGAGAGTTTTTAGCTTCAAAGAGACATTAAAAAAAAAGCTGTGTTGCATCTACAGCTCAAAAAAACACTCCTTGTCACCATTAACCTCATGCACTGTGATTCATTATCTAATCTTTCTTTTCAAGAAGAGTTTATGAAGGAGATCAAATAAAGACAGCTTCTCAAATGTCCACTCTCTCTCAATCTTCATCAGTCTTAACTACCTGTGGTCTAAAAGGTTCACTTATTTATCATCATCTTGGGGATAAAACCCTCTACATCCTACTGATAATCAAAACTTTGCTGACTTGCCTGCAGAGCTAGAAGGAGCATAAGGCTCTCCTCCCTGTCCCTGCTTTGATAATCCTTTCCCACCTGTCAACAAAAAGAGTACTTCTACAGTACTTTGTATGATTTAGTGCAGAGATTCCCTAACTGTTGTTCAATGCATATACAGAACCTATGACATTTTCAGTATGCTTATGATTCTCTGGCACTATTCCTTCTCACCAACCAGCTAGAACAAGTAACGTCCTCTCAGTATTTGGCTATGAAATAGGGCCAAAGCTAAACCAGGAAAAAACTGAAATGAAATTCAAGAAAGCTACGGAAAGTAATTAAAAGACTGGAAACAATTATCTCCACTTTTTTTTTTTTTCACATAACCTATCTTTGTTACAGTCTGAAAATCCTACTGCACTGCCCCTTAGTCTCAAAAAGGATTCTTCAGCAGTGCTGTCAGTTCATCTAGATCTAATTGAAGAAAATATTTCTGAACACAGAGTTTGTTGCCACAGCCTATTCCTTTCTCACCTGAAGATTAAATAACTGCACTATTTACAATGTTATTGGACTGCACGTTCTACAAAGCACAGCTGAAGCAGAATGAAATGTTGGTAAGCTGCATACCTCAGTGTGAGTGTGACACTAATGTCCTATAACTTGCAGTAGCTGCTGATTTTTAACCTCTAGTACCTTGAAAGGCGTAAGATTTGTGGTTTTGGTCAATTAGCTTCCATTTTCTCCACAGCACTTCTGTTGCAATACTGACTATATTCAAAAAATACAGCTGAGGTGCTGTACCTGGAAAAGTAGCATATCCAAATAGCTGTCTCCACCTTATGCTCCCCAAGAACTGAAGTGGTTCTGCACAGGTCATACATTTCCTGCTGTACACCCCTGCCTGCTTCAGCCTTTAGGTCAAACTTACAAATGGAGTTAAAATATTTTTAAGATACCGTGATAAAGGGTATTATTTTGCTGTTTTGTTTTTTTTTTTTTTTCCTTTTCAGGTAAGTACATTAACAGATCCATGACCTACCCTTGCCTCCTTTTCCCTTCGTGCTTCAGCATAGAAGAAAGCAATCCCTGCGCTTACACTTGTGCTTCATAGGTAGGCAGTGCTCCACTTCCAGCTTACAAGGTCTCTCTCTTGGGAGCTGCTCCTAGACACTTCCTACTACTGGGCAGCTCCAGCAGTGATCCGCCTCTCAGCAAGGCTGGGTTTCAAACAGGCAGAACCAGATTCCCCAAGTAGAAAGTAATCAATTTGCCTGTCTACTGCAGTTGCAGAAGTCAGCTTCTCTCTCACACCACCGCTCCTGAAGATGAACCCTTGGACAACTAAATAAGAACTAGAAGCAGAAGGCATGCAGAAAAGACTTAATGGAATGCCACTCAAGACGCATTACTTAGGCAAATATTCGAAACACTGTTTTTCAGATTATACTGAAGCTTAACCTCAGTAGTTCCTCTGTAAAGGATAAAACAGAAACCCAACAGCACAGGATTAAAAGGTAAGACTTTTCTTTTACTTAACATTTATAAAGTTGCAAATATCAGAAAAAGGCTGTGTAGTGTGTTTAGAATGCAAAAGTGTCAAGACATGCAAATAATAGATGTCTACCCTGCAAAGAATTGAATATTTCTCTAGGTGAATACAGTCTCAGAGCTCTGCTGCTCATGCACAGGAATGCTAGGTTTTGAGACAAGTTTTATGCATAAAACTTCCTTCCTTAGGGAATACATCAGAGTTATCTTAAAGGATAGACCTTGATTTTAATTTTCCAAGTCAGTAGAACTTCATATATAGCAATTTTTCATGTTTAAAAAACTGTAGGAGGCATATATCAAAACATACTTGAAAGCACAGGAAAGTGTCTGTTGGTTTATCACATTAAGTCTGCTGAGTAAGAAACTTTCGTATCTAAAATCATGCTTGGCTTATTTCAATTTCACATAAAGTATATTTGGAACCTTCTCAGTGTAACAAACTTACTTTACACAAGAAATAAAGAAAAGCTAGGCACCAAGTGCTTTTATATCAAGTAGGATTTTTTTAAGCAACTAGAGAGCTTTTGAACTTTAAGAGTCATGGGAAACAATGTGGAAAGGGAGTGTATGTGTGCATTGGCACAACTGACATCTGCAGTTCAGTAACAATATTTCTCTTAGAAGCCAGAAGACATGCCAGAGAAAAACAGTCTAAACGCAAACTATGTGTGTTCCTTGACCTGTTTCTAAAATGTAAATTACTGAGCAAAGAGGAAAAAGAAAAAAAAAAAATCAGTATTACAGTTTACTTTATAATCCAAAAGATTTGGTGAAAAAAAAAATCCAGTATGAAATGGACATATTTGTATCTCAGCTTTCATCAAAAATCCAAGAAGTGTTACAGAAAGGGTTTATTTGGGAAGAGGGTATTTTGCGCGAGTGTATGTGCACATTCGCTTTCTTGTTTTGCAGACTTGGAGGGTTTTTTTAAACGCTTAATTTGTAATTTACGCCTTTTTCTCCACTTGTGTGGGATTCTCATACAGTAACGTAACACTGAAAACTAAATACTGTAGAGGGTACACACTGACACAGTGGCGGGGGAACATATACACTTAAACTGTAAAAGTGTCTCAGAGATGCTGCTTTCAAGGTTAGTTTAATCAGAGCCAGTTATCACAAACCCAAAATTTTGAGTCAAACCTGCATGGTGGCCATCAAAATTAATGAAGTGCAAAGCAACCCTGATGTCAAAGTATTACAGTATCAAACTATCAACATGATTAAAAGCAACTTTAGGAAAATGTATCTTTATGAGAATGATTTATCTAAGATCAAGAATATCAGTCTTTAAGGCTACTTCAAGAAGCCATAGTTTTAAGTGGCTGAATTAGCATTCCTGGGAAAATGAAGACAGAGAACCTTTGAATTTAACAGCCGTCTACACAAGGGAAAGAACAATGCTGTATTCTTCAGTCTATGGTCAATCTCTATCAAAAAATGCAGTTCTACCCTTTTTCCTTCAGAAATTTCATCTATTAACTTTTTTCTTGGGCAATCCTGTGGACAGCAATCAGTAGTTTTATCCTAGAGAAGTGAGGCCTCAGCAGATATAGCAAGAAAAGGTTTGTTAGTCTTTTTATGTTTTGCTTATGTTAATATCCATGAAAGTCAAACTCCTGATCCACAAACAGGCAGATTTCAGTTTGTCAGTTTTGTTTGTTCTTTCCTCTTCAGTTACTAGCAGTTCATCAGCTTTTTGAGGAAGTCGCAGAAAACAAAACTCTTGACATTTTTAACAAGCAGACAGGAGAACTAGCCAACAGTTTTTTGCTCATGGTGACCATAAGGTACTCTAAGATTAAGCTCTGAGCCACCTCTTTCTGAAGACTTTTTGTGGATTGCCTTTAAGAGCTTTTAACTACACTGAAATAATCCAAATGGTGGGTGTTAACAGATCTTAAACTACATTCTTCTTTAGCACTCGAAACCCCTGTGCCTTCTGGATTGTTGACAACAATTACAAACCCATTAGTAATTTTTTTACTGATTGATACTAGGCTTTTTCTCAAATAAACCGGTTTATTTCATTTCTCTAGTTTGCTTTTCATGCCTTCAATTCTTATGCAAAACAATCCTTTGAATATTAGGGTAAACTATAATGAAAAACTGGTGAATAAAGTGCTACAAGCTTATCTGCCTGTAAACATCAATTAGGAATTTGCTTTCATGCAGTTGCAGGGAGATATGAGAGACATTTCTCTAATTTAACCTTTTCCCTAAACAGTTCCTCCAGGTCACATTTAAATAAGAGAATAGTTAGAAATAAGATTCTAAACTTATCCTGTTTATAGTATCTCTAGGCAACTTTAGAGCAACTTCATTGTCATATTACCTTTTGAAGTGGTCACAAGAATGTCAGCAATTATAATTTGTTTAATTTTGTTTAAGTGGCCTCATTCTCACCTCAGGTCTGAATCATATTCCCATTTACTGAAAACATGATTCTCTGACACACTCTGCTTTGCTACCAGTTTAATCATACTTATTGATCAAATAGGCTGCATCCAAAGAGATGTCTGAGCTCACATCAAGAATATTATGTTCAGCTTCCAGATGTGTAATTCCAAAAGCAATGACAATGATATTGCCATGCATTTTTGTATGAGATTTAAAAAAGTTGTAAATATGAATTATTTTCTTATACTCTATTTCACCTTGATATATCAATACCTAGGCAAACATTAAGTTATTTAGTCAAAGTTGCCTATAAGAGATGTTTTTAAAAAAAGCTGCCTGGAAATCCTTACATTTATTACAGGTGAGTTCCAAGGTTGTGATACATAGCTATATGGTCTGACAAGATGAAATGGGAATGTAAAGTACGTGGGATGTTGCACAGTACAAATTTTGAGCCTGCAATTCTACTGTCAGGAAGACAAAAATCTTGAAACTGATTTATAGCAATACAAAGTCATTAACCAGGAGTTCAAACTATATATCCTATTAAATGGAAAGAATTTCACCTGTCCTCTATCCTCTTGCAGCCCTTTCTTGCTCCTAATTTATTGTCAAATACTGCTTTAAAATATATCAATATCTGGACCTTAATTACGTGATCTTTTGGCAGAGGAGATTATGATTTTCTTTTTGGATTTCTGTGACCTATAGGTGGCCGTCACATTTGCACCAACTAATTAAGTGAAGGTACTGATTTCTAGTATTATCCTTGCTGGAAATAAACAAATAAACCCAGGCATCTACAACATATAAATTGACTTCTCTCTACTGCTCATTTCTGAGGTCTCTTAAAGAGCACTACTGACAGTAAATCTCTGGTTTAATAGGTGAAAAAAACCACCATCAAAACATTAAGTAAATTCTTCAGTTTTGCTTTTAATCAAGGGATACTCCATTCCCTTACAATTACAGAGAATAACCTACAGACTGATTTGCAGAGTGAGATCATTGTTTTGTCAGTCGGGACTTGTAGGTGCAGTATGTGTCACCGCTACTGTGACTTATGTCAGTGCAAAAGCATGAACTCACCACCTTCCATTACCCAAAGTATCAGTAGGGAACATGGGAATTGCTGGTAGATGCTTTTCATCAAGTCTTCCACATTCATAACAGCATGCAGCCACACATTCATAACAAAGGTCCCAAAACTTCAAGGAACAATCTCAGATTTGCCACCGATTCACTGTGCATCTTTGAACCAAACACTTTATAGAATAGCAAAAACCCCCACATTTTTTTAATTGGAATGTAAGAGAAGTACTGACAGTTGTAGAGATTTTCAAAGTATAAAAGCTTGTAATAGAGGTGATTTACAAACTGCTATATTCTCCCACTCCACTAATGCTAAAGTCTATACCTTGTATTATTCCTTTACCTTCTCTCTCAGGATTCTTTCCCATATCATGCCACAACCACACAATCAACACAACACAAGACAGCTACATGTCCTGCAACATGATTGTGTTACAGATTTCTGGCCAAACGCCCAAGAACATGTGAATTATTTTAAGTAACTAAAGTATATTTTCCCCCTCTACATGTCCCTTGGAGGGCTTACTCTAGCAGCATGATTTGATTACAGTTTTCCAGCAACTTTGGACTCATTCTTCCCCATCTTACAAACTTCTTGAATAGTAAGACCTGTTTTACTCCATTTAAATCTCATGGTTTTACTCAGTATCAACACTTCTCCACCTCTCATGATCTATTTCACACTAATTAGAGAACTCCCAAGCTACCTTGCTTCAAACACAGCATTTCTATGCTCCTGGATACTGGTCATTTTGGTTTCACTGGTAGTCTTATGGCAGCTATGGTGGGTAACATTGTCTCAAAGGGACAAGCCACCAGAATATATTTCCTCAATGTTACGTAGTAGGCAATGCCAGAAGCAATGTGCTACAGGTTATTTCCTAGAGAGAAAGGCTGACAAATTACTTTTGCATGTTAGTATTTTTTAATATTAAGAATAAGATACCTATTAGCACTTAAGTCCTCTGTGCTGAAAATGTTACTGATTTTGCACTATCATATCATGTAATAGCTACCTTCCACATATAATGGCATCTTTTTTTAGGCTTATAACCAGGGCAAGCTCTCTGCCTTTGGTATTTTCCTGTTGAGCCACTCCCACGCTTCCCACAAACAGCACTTGAACTTAGAATTATTTTTAAATATGTTTTTCTAAGGACTTATCATCCTAAGACAGAGATGCTTTAAAAGGATAATTTCATCCAACCACCTTGCTGTGTAATAATCCTTGATTTAAGCATGTTTGTTTACAAGGTATTTAAGTTAAAAGAAAGTTTTTAAACAGAGGAGAAATTAAACATAACCTGTAGCAAGATTGCTTACTTTAGTTACTTAAGATATATCTTTGGGTAATAGGGCAAGATTCCAAAAGACCATCAAACAAGTTCCTTCTTTTCTTGTGAGAATATACGAGAGAGCACAGGCTTTGGAGAAAACTGAAATTTAACTCAAGCCCCAAGTTTTCCCCACAGACTACTATAAGTAAACTGTAGTTTTAACTATAAGTTAAACTGTAGGCACTTAAATGGTAGATGTGTCTCACTAATTTTTTCTTGCTAAACTTAGGACACATAAAGCAGTAATCAAGTTCCAGACCAGAGTATGAATCCCTACATTACTCAGAGCCACTGTGCTCAAAAATAACAGTTATACAGGTTTGTTGGCACCATATAACAGAGCTATAATGTAATTTCACTGCAGTCTGGAAATGGATTTAAAAAAACAATAAAAAAAATATATAAGATTACTTGTCCCTAAGGAATTTCAGGTTACATGTTGCTTGAAACTGTCCTCTACCCAGTGCCCTTAATGGACTCATAACTACAGAACAGGAAAACAAACTGACACTTATTTTTTTGCAATCATTAAAAAAAAAAAAAAGGTACTATTTCAGCAGACATAAAGAATGAGTATGACGCAGAACACAGATCATACATCTCAAAGAGCTCTTTAAGACAGATTTCTGTCCCTTGATTGTCTGCAAGTCCTCTTCTCCTGGTGGACCACAGTATGTTAAAATGAATGCACGAAGGCATGCAAATTGCATCAAAGATCAAATACAAACAGAGGCTTTTGTGTTAGGCATTTTAATGAAGGTGCTGAATAACCAAGAAATAGTGAACAAAACTATGGAAATTAAAATAAATAGGAGGTTTTGGTAAGTTGAGGAGTGGGAGGAAATAAAACAATTCATCAAAGCCAAAAGAGAAGACAATATATCTAATTATAACGAGTAACAAGAGTTCCATATTATCAACTTATCTACTTCACATATCCATTTATGCCTTTTAACTTAATGCAGCCCAAATGTTATTTTTGGATGTAGGCTCCCTGTTTACTGGGTCTACTGATAAATTAGACAGGTGGAAGAACATTCTATATGGCTGCTTTGCAATTAAGCGAAAGGATATTTCAACTTGCTTTTTTTTTTTTCCCTTAAAAAATGGAGAGGATAATATAAAAATTTTCATTTCCGCCAAATTCATTATCTTTGAATTCAGGACATACTTTATCATCATGACAGATTAATAATGGTGGTCCAGTCATCAGGATCTATTATTCCCCTAGTCAGTGTGCTGAGGTAATTGTCATTATAAAGACTTTCCCAGCCACATATGTCATCAGTTTGACTGGAGAGATTCATAACCCTGATGAGCAACACAGTAAAGTTATCAGAAGGCAAAGATTCTTGCAATACCCTTAAAATGTATTTGACAAGGATGTGAAAATTGCATTTCTGAACCTGTCAACTATATATAACTATATATAAAGATGCCTACCAGAAGGACAAATACAGACTTAATCACCAGTGGATCTGCATGATAAAAACACTGCGAGGGGCGGGAAGGCAAACCTTTCTAGAAGATAAGGTATGCCAGAGTGACCAAACTGAAACACCGCATGTGCATTCCTAATTTTTCTCCCCAAATATGTGTATGAAAGCACACCAATAACCCTTGAACTCCAAGTACAACTTAGGTACTGGGCAAAACTGGGCCTGATTCTTCCTCCTTTCCCTTCCTTACCCCAGCCACCTCCTGCCCAAATCCATCCTGTAGCCCTGTCTGTTCTTTGGCTATGTTTTCAGTCTTACATTGATTCTAAGCGTGAACAGAGAAGACACAGTGCCACATCAGTTTGCCTAAGTTACTGCAGCCTTATTATTAGAGCAACTCCATTTCTACAGATTATCTTTTATTGAAGCCTGGCCAGCAGCTTGTGATCCCAGCTCCAACCACATGGTTTCAGCATCAGTAACAGTTCAGATAAAAGATGACACAGCAGCATTTATGACACAGGAATGGCCAGAAACATGGGCAAACCTCACCGAGGCTCTTCAGATTTATATGTGTAAGAGCATTTAGGGCCATTTCTAAACATAGTCAATGATTTGAAGCTACAGTTTAACAAGCTAATGCTTTCCCATCTACTGATTTGCTTTGCCTTTACTGCAGTCTCTTAGCTGTTTTAACCTAAATTTTCCAGCCTTCAATGAAGAAAAAGTTTGATGAGGATGTGCTAGGCTGTGCTACTTTATCGCTTAAGAAGGATCATCTTTTAAAATATTTTTTTGAATGTAGGGGACACACTAAGTCACTGGAGTGCTTTCAGTCCACATATTCCCTTAACTGTAAAAGAATAGGCATAATCTCCCTCTCTTGACAAAAAATTCAAGGAAATAGATCTTTCATCTCAATCAAAAGAACAACAGGACGTACCCCTATACATACACACAAACATGTAGGACAACAACAAGAACTTAGTATATGAACAAAGCTTGTTGTGGAACACTCAAGAAGACAGGCCAACAATTTCCAAAGTTATCTTTGTCATGAAGACATCCTTATTTATTTGAAGCCAGCATGCGTTTCAGTTGCCAGTATAATCAACAACATTTATTGGCAAGCACGTTTAGTGGCAGGTTTTGAAGTCAAGCCCGATAGGATATAAGACACAAAACCAGGGTTCAATTGCTTAGATTCCACTCTTTAGGGAGACTGATGTTTAAACAAACAAACAGAAAAATCCATTAACATCAAACTTAAGTATTTTCTGCTTACTTCTTTGCAAATTTGATCTTTGAGAATATTTGCAGATTTGCAATTCCATTGCTTCTCCCCTCCCCCCTACCTCCCCTAGGAATACGGCTATTTCAAGACTGATGCACCCAAAACATTAAAAAGTAGCTGTCAATTGTTAATGGATACACAAATTGAAGATGAAACCCAGTATGGTTCTTATGCTCCTGTGTTTAACTTACTTTCAAACCATAAGAGAATCATCATATGAAAAAATCGGTAACTGCCCTTTCCAGAAATTGTACTGTGTTCTGAAGGAGTAACTGGATGACTGGATGAATGTTTTAGAGTTTTTCAGTAATTACTTGCATTCTCTTAGATACAAGAAAGTCTTGCCACCTCACATCATAAGCATTAATGCTGCCCTTAGAACTTGCTTTTAATCAGAGGCTTGTCAAGCCATGCTAAATTAATATGGGTCAACAGATGTGTTAGGCTATACTAAAACAGATTTTCAGGTCACTTGTCTGAAGCATTGTTTAGCACTCCTGGTTCCTTTCACATGCCCCAGACTGAACTTTCCCTGCAGCAGTCTCCTGGTGCCAAACAGCTCTGAAACATTCCTAAAGAATGTTACCTTGAAGAAATTGCCTGACTTCTGCTGTGGGGAGATACACAGCAAGTTAGGCAATGAAGGGGAATTACTGTAACAAAATTAATATATGTTGCATTTTCCCCACCCCAAAGTGATGTTTTCCAATAAATTGCTATCAAGCTTACCTGATCACAAGTCTCAGTACATTACCGTAACTTCTAATGACTGCCAGGCTTTTTGGATTCTCTTGATGTGAATCAACAAACACTAAATTCAGATACTAAGGCATTAAGGGGAAAAAAACCCCAGCCCCAAACAGTAAGGGAAATCCACACTAGGGTAGCATTTCAACGTTCTTTCTCATGATTGATCTCTGCAGCATTTCAAGTTTTGTTTTTCAGCTAATCCTCCTGCAGACAATCAGACTTAAGTCTGTGGAAGACATGTTCAGAGTGTTCAACTCCATGACTTATATTATGCAAAAACCTATTTAGGGACTTTAAATATGCATAAGGGAGCAGAGATACCACAGCAGTATCATTTGAAGCTCTTCAAATGTAACAAAATCATTTGCATATTGACAGGTTACTGGATTGATCCTTTGCAGTTACTACAAATGAATCCTTTTGGATACTATAGAGAAATACTGCATTTGCTTACTAAAATAAATAAATAAATCAATGTTTACAATTGGGGTTTAAGAAAAAATGTACCTATCAAACACTACTATTTCAGAAGACTGCCCTGAAACCTCTGAAAACAGCCAGGAGATACAGCTGTACTGTTTAATGTTTACGCTTGAACAGTCCTTTGAAAGACACACATTTGATTTAACCAGAAGACCCCAAGTAAAAATCCCATAACATACTGAGCATTTTACTTTTTACTGAAATTTTCCATTCTTGATCATAGTCCAAGGAAAACATTCATGTAGAGTTTGAGGAAAATACTTTCTTCCCCATAATTAGAAATAGTTGAACTTAGATATTTTCTAAAACATACACAATAGAAACTTTCCTTAATTATATCTCCAGTAAAGCTTGCACAACAGCTAGGGTAGAAAACAGAACTAAATCCACTTTCTATTAATTAAGAAACAGTACTGAATTGTATCCCACTATGGTGCACAAAGTATATTTGCATAAATTTTTTGAAGACTGCAAATGACAATGTAAGAATAGATGACAGTAATCCAAAAAAGTTTAGAAAATCTTCAAGTTGCAACATTAGTGATATGGATCCACCTCTATGAAAACTCAGACATTAAAAAAATAAAAGTATTTTCATGCTAAATTATTAGAGTTCTTTAATTATTAGAGTTCTGCTGTTCTGTTTTGCTGTAGAGTTAACTGCTTCAGTTACTATCAGTTTACCTCCCCAGGCAAGGGAAGGCAAGGAAAATGGAGAAAGTTTTTTCAGCATGGCTAAACTAAAAGCCTGAAGTAACTTATTCATGCCAGAACTCTGATTCATTAGTCTATCTCATAACCTCAAAAGCTGAAGTGTGTGTTTCCTACTGAGAATCCAAAAATGGAGCATCACGTTCACTGTTATTTCCAAAAAAAAAAGAAAAGTTGATTAATTTTCATCAAGTAAGGAATTACAATAACGTAAGAATTTGAGTTACTCCTCTTTTCCTCCCCAAAATAAAAGTCCTCTCCACATGCCATATTCCTCATTGTTCTAAGTTCTGGACCCTACACCACAAATCTACCACAAAAACGGGCTTGGGCTACAAATCACTGTATGTGGAAAAAAACCCACTATAGTGAAGAAGCTGAGGGAAGAGTGTTAACCATACCCACGCGAAGATAAATTAAAATCTTTAGGTTATGATTAAGTCCTACAGAAACTGGATTAAATGGTGGATTGCACTGATGCCACCTATCTTGTACATTTGTTCAGAATACCTACAACTTCCAATTCATTGCTACTTTTACTTTACTTTTGTGCAGAGGGAAGAAGTAGCTCTAATCTCCAAAACTACTTTTCATGTATACATATAACTGCTAACATTGATTGTTGTTACACTTTGATTACAGTGAAACAAGAAAAAAGATATTGGAATTAACTCCCTGTGTTGCAAGAGGGGAAAAAAAACTGAAAAAGAACCCTGAACACAAAAACCATGAAAGACCGCCTCCAAGAGCTTAAACTGAGAGCTAAGGAACTACAGCTAGCTGGAGAAAACAATGGTGCAACTGTACAAGAAGAGGAGCAGGAGGAGTTTGAACAGCAGGCCATTATTTATGAAAAAGAGCCCATAACTGAAAGGCACTTGCATGAAATCCAGAAGCTTCAGAATGAAATTAATAATTTGGTGGAGGAAGTTCATAAATTCAGTCAACAACAAAAAAGCCTACTATCTTCAATGAGAAGATTCAGTGTTCTTAAAAAGGAATCTAACATAGCAAGAGAAATAAAAATTCAAGCAGAGCATATACGAAAAAGTTTGGATGAACTGTCAAAAACAGTGAAAAAGGCTGAAAATGAGCATGGGCCATCACGTGCCACAGTAAGAATTTTAGCTTCCCAGCACGCTTTCTTATCCCAGCGTTACCTAAATGCTATGCTGTCATACAACGATGCTATAACTGCTAAGCAAGAGAAATGCAGAAGATTTATTGTTCGTCAGCTTGAAGTAGCTGGTAAAGAAGTATCTGAGGAAGAAGTCAATGACATGCTCCAACAAGGAAAATGGGAGATTTTCAATGAAAATCTACTCACTGAAGTAAAAATTACCAAAGCTCAGCTTTCAGAGATTGAACAGAGACACAAAGAACTAGTCAATCTGGAGAACCAGGTCAAAGACTTAAAGGAACTTTTTATCCAGATATCAGTTCTGGTGGAAGAGCAAGGGGAGATGATCAACAACATTGAAATCAGTATGAACAACACTCAAGAATACACTCAAGTATCTAAAGAAAAATTTGGGCTTGCAGTCAAGTATCGAAGAAGAAACCTTTGCAAAGCAGTGTGCTGCTGGTGTTGTCCATGCTGCAAATGACAAAAGAAATAAACTGTTTGAAATACCAATGGTTCCTATTTAGTAAACTATTCTTGTAAAGCAGTTTCAGGATCCCCCGACTGCTTCATTTTTCTTCCCATTTCCCCCTCCACAGAGCTCTCAGGAAAAACTGCATCTGTTTTTCCAAAGAGAGTTAGAAGAATGAAAAGAATTTTATGTTTTCACAGAAACACATGAACTAGGAGAAAGGATCAAAGGACACAAGTGACACTTTTTTGTTCTTCCACTCAAACTAAAACAATGTGGCAACAAACTACCTGTACTTTTGGGAAGCATTGAAAATATTGTTAATCTCAATGACAGGATTCAGAAGAACGGTTTAGTTACCTTTTACAAAATAACGATTAGTGGTTTTAATTGCCTTGTGGTTTTTAGTGCTCATATTTACTTGGTTCAAATTCTAAGGTTTTTTTTCCAGGAATCTGAAATTCTACAAAAAAAATCCCAAATGTACACATAAAGCAGACTTCGTTAGTAACAATCCAGAACATGATGCTAAAACCAAACAGAAGTCAGAAAACAGTTATTAGGAGTGTTTCAATACTACCTCTATAGGAAAAGTTACTTACAGGCTTACTTACCTACTTAACACCATCAAATATTGCTCATGTTACAGTAGGACAGAGTATACTGTCTTATGGAATGCAAAACAGACATTGGGTTATTTATTTTAATAACACCATGCTATTTCTTACAGATGGGTGTTGAACTGGTATTTTCTGAACACATTAAAGATCACTAGCAGCAGAAGACCACATCACCAAACTTGCAGGGACATGTTAGCAGCCTGCTGACAAGCCAAGCATTAATAAACTAACATAGAGGTATTTACATTATTCAGCTACATAGGCAGACCCCTACGAGGTAAGGATAGGGGAATATGACACTTTATTACACAGTGATAAGACACATTCTTACTTTTGCCTAGCCTATCTAAATATGCAGTTGCCTCTGCAGTCTCACCTTCACTAGTACAAAAATTAAGGAAAAAATATAATTAAAAAAATAGAACTCCATCCTTATAAAAATAAACATAATCTAGAACCAGAGAATGATTTAGGTCACAAGGAACTTCTGGGGGACATGCAGAGCAACCTCTTGATCAAATCAAGAAAGGAATTTCCCTGGCTGCAGCTCTTGTCCACCACTTCTCATCCTACCACCACACCTCTGAGAGGAGCCTTGTTCTGTTATCTTCATGTCTTACTAGTAGGCAGTAGGAAGATCTCTCCCTTCATCTTAAGTCCAAACAAACACAGCTCTCTGACTCTCCTCATATGTCACACACTCCAATACCCAAGCAGCATGGACTCACTATAGTATAATCAATATTTGTCTTCATGATCTTCTTGTATTGGGAAGTCCAGAACCGGCCATGGTATAGGACATGCATTTGTTTGTACTACTACAGGAGCAGCCAGAAGAACTAGTCAAGGGTTTCCAGAACTCTAAAGCGTTCCATGAAATTCTGCTAACTGTAGAAGCCTAGGATCCTCATGTAGGTATGCAAAACAGATGCTGAAGTAGTAAATATGAATACCTCCCCCGAGTACCTTAAACAGAGCAGCTAGCCATTGACTCAACCTGTCCCTGAAGATACTTTAGATGTTCTTTATGAAACAGCTGAATTAGCAAGACAGGAAGTATACCACTGTTTTATTTTGAAGCAGCAGTTATTTCTGCAGTGAAGAGAAGCAAGCAGAAGCAGAGTGCTTTTGCTTTCCATGGTCCCAATGGTTGGTTTCTGCCCTGTACCTAACCCCTTTTGGAACTGAATGAGAAATCATGCTCTAATGCAATTTCACAGAAAATAACAATGCAACTGAGACAAAAGAGTTATTTCCAAAAAGAAGAAAACTCACAAACACCACTAAAAACCAAACACCAAACGAGGAATGTTATTTCTGAACTCCGTTATGCCGTGCAAAGACATAATCAATACCACTATAACTGGATACAGTCAAAGAAGTCAGAGCAAATTGCACTGCAATTCTGCAAGACACTAAGTGAGCTAGATGTCTTTAATTGCAGCTAGCGTGTGTGTGTGTGTGGGGGGGGAATCAATCTACTATCAAAAGGCTCTATTGAATTATTTTTACACTGCAGTATCTATAAATAGTTGGGATTCCTTCCATCCCAGCTGAAAATTGCAACTGAAATTAACTGTTATCAAAGTACAATCAGAGGACTGAACCTTAAAGTGAAAAACACTATTTACAAAGTAGCGACAAAAAATAAAATTAGATAATGACACCACTGATACTATCCCATTAAATAATCTAGTCTGTTACCTATATGGAAGCTACCTTTACGTGGCAAGGGCAGAGTAGAAATTAGCCAATAAGCAATACAGAGAAAAAAGTTGCTGTGGCCAACATGCTCTTTTGTGTATATATGTATGTATGTATATAAACATATATAATACACACATTAATATGCATAAATACATGCACTACCCAGAAACACCACCCCATCTACTTTTCCTGGTTTTACTTTTGGGAAAAACAAAGGTACATAACAGGTAGCCCTTTCCTTCTCTCCCGGGTCCTTAAGAAGAAACGCATTATGGTACTTCTGTGAAGGATTACTGCAGCCAGCATTGACAGAAGAGAAAACCAAAATACAACAAACATCACCTATTTACACAGCATCCCCCATGCAGGAGTGTTCATACAAGCATCGCTTATCTGAGAGAGAAACGTGTTCCTGGGCTAGCCCTTCCTCTTCACACAACAGATATGTTTCTTTGAAATAAACATGGTCTTGTTAAACAAGAGCTGTACTTTAAATCCTGGAAGAAAACTCGAGTTTCACTACTACTAAGGAAAGACAGCTGCCTATCCATACATTGTAAATAATTCAAGTAGTTTTCAGATGTATATTGATTACAAAATGGCAAAACAGAAACATACATAACGTGCTGCAGAACTAAGAATAGAGGAGACCAGAAAGACTTGTGGAAAGGTTTTCCTTAATATGAGGTGCTATTAACTGATAGTAAAAATATTAAGTACAACTTATATTGACATAATGAGAAATTGATATTAAGCATTCAAAATTATTAACAGCAGAAATTTTGCAGTAATCATTAAAATAACTTTCCAGTGTTTTTTTCGTTACATAGTTATGCAGAAGACCAAACAAATTAAAGCAAAGCTCCTAGTGTTCTAGTAAGAAATGTGAAATATTAATAGCTATAATCCCTCATCACCAAAATAGCAGGTAGAAAGTAGCTTTCTACTAAAAAAAATACCTACCCAGCAATCTCTCTGGTATAAAAATATCAGCCATAGCACATGGAATTGTATTTCCTCTTGCATGTGTTTCATGTCAAAGGAAAAAAAGGCAAACAACAAACCCACAACAAACAAAAATCCAACAAAACCCACCAACCAACCCACCACCCAACAAAAATAACCCCAAATGAAACCAGTATTTGCCTCTTTTTTCCTGGCATAATATGAAGTCTAAGTGTTCCTTTCTGATAAAAAGAAGGACAAAAAAAATTCTAAGAGAAAAAAATTTAAACTTGCATACCTATATAAGTCTTGAAGATATTGATAGAAGAATTGACCCATGAACTTAAAAACTGCAAGAACTCTTGCCTTCTACAATTCAATTTCCCCACACGTAACAGACTGATCAACTACTTAAGCACTTAAACAAGGCCTACATGAGCAAAGCAAACATAAATTAAGTAGTAACACTAAACAGTAAAAAAAAATGCCAAATAAAAAGTTTAACATCTTCAAGTATTTCATACTAAGAGTCAGTAACAGCCAATACCATCAGCCAATACTTCAGGAAAACTGTCTTAAACGATACTGTGATACCTCCATGGCCAGTGATAGATAATAAGATGCCACAGTACCAATTCAATTTGAAGCAAGTATCACACTGAACAATTAAGAACTCTTATATTCCCATATTACTGTAACATAGAATGTCTTGTACCAATCTCATGCCCACATTGCACAATTCAGCCTATTCTCTTTCCAGGCTATTGGGCCTCCACTTCTCCCTGAAGAGTTCTGAGGCTTGCTATCCATTCCTTTATCAGGGAGGATGAGGAGCAAGAGCTGTCTCCCCCTTTTCTTCTGTCAGCAGTGTGTCTTCTCACCCCTGGCAAAAAGCAGAGTTCCCACATGCATAGGCATACTATGGGATTAGGGCATACCATAACGCAATTGATTGGGATGGAAGAGAAGATGGCAAAAGGAAGAGTGGGCCAATGACTCCAACTCCACTTTGCTCCGTAACGAAGACTGCATCTCAAACCCTTTAGTAATAGATCCTGTTCTTCATTGTGAAATGAGACCCATCTACCCATGATAATTCTCAGCAGTATCTTGCTAGCACTACTCAGTATAAGGTTGATTATGAACAAAAGATATCTAAGATGACATGCAGTGACATAAATTGACATTAATTCCCAGTGCTTTTCAGAAAGGACTGTTGCTTGTTTTGGCACATGTAAAACAAAATAGGAAAAATATTCAGGGGAAATGTTCTGTTACTTAAAGACATAATAAAAATAGTATATTTACTGGGAAAAGCTAGCATTTAAAAAAGCCCAGTTTTTTAACTTTTTTACTTAAAGTTACTTTTTCCAGAATAAAACACATACATTTTTCAAGGACTTACTCTTCCACTGGAAAGATTCTAAAGTATTTGTTGTGGATACAATTCTCCACATATTTCATGAAAGAATGGAGGGCCTCCTTTGCACACCTCCCTATACATTATGATTAAAACACTTCTAGTGCACATATCACAGTCCTAGCTGGACAGCGTATCCAAAATTGTTCTCCCACCTCTCCTCCCCGGCTTCTTCCAAATACACACATTAACTTAGTTGCTTACCCGGGTGATAAATTATAACTACACTATCTTTGTGGCCAGTGCCAGAGAGCAAGCTCTGACCCCTGGAAAAAGTGGTGTGGATCAGCACCCATGTACGCTGTTTGGAGCAAAGAGCTTTTGGAGATCCTCTTCTGGAGAGGACTGGTCACATCTACACTACAGGGCTTGACCCCAATCTCTTGTGGGCTGCATGTGACATCCCTCTGGCCTTAGGACTTACATATATAAAATTATTTTATTTTTAATTCAACAAATCCAAAATTATGATCAGTGCAATGCATCTCATGAAAATTGTTCATGCTGGTATCATATGCTTAAAGTTTTGGGACATAGCATGGGGGCATGTAGTGTGCAAGACCTGCTGATGCAGTGTAGGAGACCTGTCCTGATGAGTAGGAGGTGAAGTTGATATGGTCTACACCCTTACTATCTGACCAAACTGGAGTGTTATACAGACGTGTCCTCTCAGTAAAAGGGAGGACACGCAACTGTTTCTCTCCAAGATGTAGGTCAATCAGCTACCACATACACAGTATGGCCTATTGCGGTGACAGCACCCAAAGAACAAGAAAAAAAGGGGGGAAGGGGAGAGTGTGAATGACTAAATCTCTCAGTGTAGACAAATCACATAATTACTGTGCTGTTCAAAATGGAGGGGAGGGAAAGAAAGTTTAATTTGTCTACTTTCATTAAGGACTGTCTGTCAAAGACTCCCAAGCCTTTTCTGGTGACCATTAAGTGTATTGCTGCTGAAGTTTGTTCCTGTTCTTGGGTTTTTTTTGTGTGTGTTCTTTTTTGTTTTGTTTGGGTTTTTTTAGGGGTGGGGTTTTTGTGGATTTTGTTTGTTTGGGGTTGGTGTGGTTTTGGGGTTTTTTTGTTGTTTTGTTTTGGGGGTTTTGCTTGTTTGTTTGGGGTTTAGGGTTTTGGGGGGATTTGTTTGTTTACAACTCTCAACTCTACATCAGCAAATGAAAAAATCTTGAAACGGAATTAATCTACAGAGCATTGAACAAAGATATAGAGCAGCGGACAAGCCTGCCATCACATAACAGCAAGCAACTGGAGAATACTTTTATTTAAATGTTACTATCATAGATGTTTTTACTGTTAATGAAGCAGATCCCATAGTTAAACACAACATTATCTTTTTACAGGAAGAAACATAGTTATGTAAATTAGGATATGTTATTTTCTTTTTTAAATCTTTAAAGATAAAAGATATATTTAGATAAAGGAACTTCATGATTCAGCATATATTCTAGCCATTATATCACATCGAAATCTGCTTACCTGACTAGAAAAAGTTTTTTCCCACTACTTTTTTAGACCATTTTTGCAAGGACAGTTAGCTCCTACAACAACCGTACTGCTGACCTATATCAAATTCATATGGGTAGAAGAGAGAGACCAAAACTAGTTTTAATTCATTCACTTCACCTATTCTCAAAGGCAACTGAAAGCTGAGTACTTCACTTGTTGCACCACAACCAGACACAGCATGTGCTTACCCAGCCAGAGAAGAAATGCTGAGCAGACAAAGGGAAGAGAAGGAGAAAGAGGGTAAGACTTCAGGAACTAGTGAGAGAGGTCAGAGTATGTAAGAAAAGGCGAGTATATTAGGGAATGTGTTTATTCATTAGTACAGAGCTATACAACTTGTATTTTATTTCCTCTTAGAATTATTATTGAGCAACCAATTTTCTAAAAGCATTCAACAACAGCACTCTTCTTAATCCAAACCTCAACATTCCAAACTCCAGCAACTCTACAAGTAAAACAGGATGAAAATTCTAGTAAGCATTAACTTACCTAACAGTGAATGCAATTTCTGTTTCAAGTTTTTCTTTTATATATACTGAGGTAGTCCAGATTAGAAAGAGAAGTCTGACAGATCAGAATTCTTGTCCAGAGGCAAATTCCCACCTCCTTACCATTGCTACCACTCCAGCCAGTATCACTCCCTTCCAAGGTTTATTAAATAATAAGGAAAATATTACAGAGCACAGCTACAAATATGATATTGATAACCTGATAACTGGAATCTCCTTTACAAATACACAAATGTAATTGTCTGGTGAGCAATAGTTTATTTCAAAGGTCCATCTACCAGTCCTGAAGATTTTATTTTTCCCCGATCCAACTGGCAAAATTAGTTTTGTCCAAATAGATGAAAGCCCATAAATGCAAAAGAAAAAGGTCATTCTGTCTTTTTGATTATTATCTACCAGAAGTACACACACACACACACAAAAAAGGAAAAATAGGGGAAAAAAAAAAAAAGAGGCATAATCAGCGGGTTATTTCAAAGACAAGATGGTTGAAAAATAGGTACATTGGTTCAATCTATGCTTAAAAAGAAATGTGAATATCCAGTATAAACATTTCAATTGTTTCATTGTGATCAAGTCACCAACACCTCTTTCATCATTATTCAGCGCACACACACTTTGAAGTTATAGCTCACTCCTTTTCAATCCCTTAGCATTTAGGTTCTTTTATTAGTTTTTAAGATGGTAATCGCTAATTAATAAAAGATTAATGAATAAGCTCTTTGTATTTAAGCAAACAAATAACATAGTAGAGAACTCTGTGCACCTACAGACAGCAGAGAATAAACAAATTACAATTTGTTTTTCTGCTTCTCCTTGTTTATTTCAAGTGCTGGAGGAAAGCAGTAGTCCAGACCAGAGACACACTTGTGGAGTGTGGAAATCAAAGAGAAGGAGTCTCTCTCCTCTGGCATGAAATTATAACAGTATTCTATGAAAAGAGAAACAGATTGTGCTCTGCACTGCAAGAGCATGAGAGAGAAGGGAATTACTTAAAGAAAATTTCAACTTTACTAGATTTAATACTTAGAGGTCACTGTACTATTTTCAGTAAATACTGGCCTTCACGCATACATGCACAGACTAAAATGCACTAATTAGAAGCTTACCAAGATATTAGGGAACTTATTGCTACATGGATGCCAAGTATCTCATTATTAAAAAACAAAACAAAAGCTGAATATCCTTAGAAGCAGGAAATATTAAAAAAGGCTAAATTTCACCACAAATTTGGAAATCGGCTGTTTCCTTTGCTCTTGATACATTTTCATTTTTTGTTTTAGTGACTTAAGGGGAAAAAAGTTTATGCCACAGAACATCTTTTTGGCAAGTATGAGTGATGGAGATTTGCATCTCCAACCAGAGGCATCTTCAGGGAAGGGAAGGTGCATGGGACCAGTTTAATCTCATTTGTTAAGTACTCCATTTCTATACCACAAACACTAGTGCTTACTGACCAAGCCTTCCTGCTTCACAACTTGCAGGCTTCACAATGTAAGAAGTGCTTCAAATACCGGAACAAATTTTAGGGTTTACGCGATTTGAACATGCCAAGGGTAGCATAGCTATGCCATGAACACACACCAAACAAAAGAAAGACAATACAGGAAACAATTCATAACTCAAGATGCAGGCCCATATAGGGAGTATAAAACAAAACTACTGGATCCCTCCGCAGAACTGGGACACTGCAAGAGCAAATTCTCTTCAAAGGCCTGAGGCTCAATCAATTAGAACACAGTAACATCAATAAACTTAGTTTAGTCACCATTAGACTCAGTTAATACGCTCTGCCTTCCGATTAGCTACTGACATGGGTTGAAAAGCAGGATCAAGTCCCAGAGGAGTGGGCTCTCTACAGGTACAGCCAGCCACCCAAATAAACTCTATTACAGGATTAGGGCATAGAGATTTCTATGAAAAAACCCCCTAAAATGTATTTATTTAGAAACACTGCACAGTTGTCAACTGTCCCTGTCCCTGTCCCAGTTGCATTTTCAGAACAGATTTTGGTTAAATGAGCTGCATTAAGTTGGTTTTATTGCCTTCCCTGTAGTAATAACATTCAGATAACAATGGAAGTTAAAAATCTAATCTATTTTTTAACATATACGCTATTAGCTTGCTGAACTACACTCCACTTGAGCAAAACAATTAGCCAGTTTCACCCTCAAACCACCAGAGCATCACTGCTTCCTAGAAGTAAGAGGCGACTCCTCTTAGCTTTACAGATTCTTTATATCTATCACAGAAAAGTTGTGTAATTACTGCATTATGGAGGTCTTATGCCCACCAGTCATAAAGATATTGTCCTGATAAACCATTTTAAAGTTTCACAGTTTATTTTGTTACTTCAAAATGGTATTTGTCCCCAAAGACCTTTTGTGTGGGTGAATAAAATATGCTATTTTTGATATTTTACAAACCTTAGTTTTTAAGCAGAGAAGTTCATGAATCTATCTGTTCTGTGAAAGAATGTGTCTAGACCTTTTGAAACTTTTTTTTTAATTAAACACATGCACTGCAACAAAAGCATATGCCAAATACTATTAAAGTAAGCCTTCTTTAATGAGATTTTGCTGATTGTGTATCAGCAGCACCACCGTGTGTTAAGTGAACAAGACATTTATTGCTGAGATTACTGGTATTGCAGAATATAATCAACCATTTACAATTTAAGTAATTGATGTAGGCCTAACTAGTAACAATATTTTTACACCATGTTGCCATGACAGACTTGCAAAGCCTTTAACCTATCATACCATTTCAAGTAATATTAGAATTTTAAAGAGTTAAAAAAACCCACCTTATTATTTTTCCACTGCTAATGAAAGAGAAGAGAAATAAATATCCCTGAGAAGGACTAAATAAGATCTACTGTCAGATGCAGTGAATGGATTCAGTACATCACCATGTGGAAAGACAGAAAGACAGACAGACAGAAAAGGCTTTGTTCACTAGTATGATACTAAGATTGGCATAAATAAATACTTCAGAAATACTGTAAAACTAATTGTGATATTGCTTAGTGCTAAAGTTACAGTAGTATTAGCATACTTTATACTTATGTTGATACTATACATAAATACTTCTTTAAAAGGTGTATTGAAGGTCAAAATTTACAAAACTTGAGATTAGGAGAACATTTATTAACATTACTTACACTAACACGGGTTTTCCTGATATCTTAGGACTGTTTAAAACTTCTATCATGGCTTGCTTTGTTTCTTCCATTCTTGCAATGTCACTGGAATCCACAACAAATATTACACCGTAGGACTCAGCATAGTAATTTCTCCAGATATTTCGAATTCGTTTTCCACCTCCTAAATCAAAGATGGTGACTTCAAAGCGTCCCTGTTTAAGGTCAATCTTGGAAAACCCAACTGTTGGAGCCACATCTTCAGGAGACTCTGTCAGAGTTCAAAGAAGAAAGCCTTCAGTAAAAAGTGTCCTCAGTTATTTAAAGAGAATTTTACACTGTGTTTTGGGTAGCAAAATTAGTATTTTAAAAACATGGAGCAAACCCTCCCTGTTAAGTGATACCATATTGCTAACTGCGTATTTTTTACATTAAGATTTTCCCTCTCCTTAGGTAATTTCATATTAATACACGAGTGTCTCAACCAGTTACTTTACATTAATTTAGATAGGAGCATCAAGAAAAAGAAAAAGAAAAAAAGAGAAAAAAAGCCCCAAATGCAATTTTTAATATTTAACATCACAGTTAAATTGCAGTAGTGTTCAGTGTACTGCAGTTTTTACTTTCCTCCTCACCACCAATGCTCCCATCTGAACAGTTATAAAGCATTTGCATAGTATTAATCCAAGTCTGAGAAGGAAAACAAACTAGTTAATGCATTATGACCTGGGAAGGCTTGTGCTCTGCCAAATTTATTCTTTATCCCTCATGGTTGCCAAAACAGTTCCAAAAGTTCAAACCAAGGGCTGAGGTGAAGTGATAGAAACCACGTTCTTCTGAGATGTAAACTACTTGATTCCCTTTATTCAAGATCAGGTTTTGGCCTTTGTTTTTTTGTTTATTTTTATTTTCTGCTTTTTAGTTTGCCATCCATTATGCTAAAAAACTATAGCTTTACATTTAATACCTTTGCTTGCTGTCTCCCTCTCCAGAGGGCAAAGAAAAAGAAAGCTTGTACTTGCCTCACACCACTAAGCTGTCTCTGCAGGGGTGAGTTAATTGGATCTCTGCAACTGTTTTGTGTAGCTTGGTAGCACAAGGCAGGAGAAACAGATGTAAAATTCAGCTCGTTGAGAGGAAGAAAGGAAGGCATGGTCAAAAGCGCTGAGCTCTGAAGAGCAGTGCAGAAGCTACATCACCAGCCTTCTGCTACCACACTCCCTTTTTTTGAGAGAATCCTTCACACACCACAAAGATGGGGATTCAGAACAGACCCCTTCACTGGAACAGTGTAAGCCAAAACTCCAGCTAGAGAATGGTCCGGAACCCCCATTTGTGAAAAACTACAGCTTCAAAACTCAGCAGCCTTTATTTTGAAGAATGTTTTGCACTCTGAGCTGTAAGTGTGTGCTCTTACAAGAAGGAACAGTGTGAACATGAGGGTTGGTTAAGGGTGAAAGTTATTGATGGTGCTGAATGTAAGGGGATATTGCTGAAACATCTGCTCCTATTGTATGGTGAGGTCTCCAATAATAAACAGTCTTCAATGTAAAAACAGGGTCTGCCATATAAGCTGCAGATCCAATTTGGCAAATATGACTTTGGTGACCATGCTGATTTGCCTAGGTTTAAGAGTCCTAAGAACTGAAATATATTTGGTTTCTACTAAAACCCAGTAGTCATAACTGCATTCTCCTCCTATAGGCTGTATGATGCACAGCCCAAAATACTGGTTTTATCAACCCTGCAGACTAACTGAAGGTTCTAATCTCTGCAAGCCCTGTTAAGGAAAAAAAAAATTGCTTTCTAAGGTGTTGTGGTTTAACCCCAGCCAGCAACTAAGCACCACACAGCTGCTCACTCACTCCTCCCCACCCAGTGGGATGGGGAGGAGAAACAAAAAAAAAAGTAAACCTTCTGGGTTGAGATAAGAACAATTTAATAGCTAAAGTAAAATAAAATATAGTAGTAGTAATAATAATAATAATAATAATAAATGTAATAATTGTAATGAAAAGGAACATTAAAAAAAAAAAAGAGAAATCAAACCCAAGAAAAGACAAGAGATGCACAATGCAATTGCTCACCACCTGCTGACCAATGCCCGAGCAGCTATCTGTCCCTCCCAGTCTACTGCCCCCAGTTTATATACTGAGCGTGACATCCTGTGGTATGGAATATCCCTTTGGCCAGTTTGGGTCAGCTATCCTGGCCATGGTCCCTCCCCAAGCTTCTTGCACACCTGCTGGCAGAGCATGGGAAACTGAAAAATCCTTAA
This sequence comes from Buteo buteo, assembly GCF_964188355.1. NCBI lineage: Eukaryota > Metazoa > Chordata > Aves > Accipitriformes > Accipitridae > Buteo > Buteo buteo. The sequence continues at coordinate 34,063,695 of NC_134178.1, forward strand.
TTTAGGATAGTGGGAAACTGAAAAATCCTTAATTTAGGATAAGGGCTATCTAGCAACAACTAAACCATTAGTGTGTTATCAACATTCTCACACTAAACCCAAAACACTGTACCAGCTACTAAGAAGAAAATTAACTCTATCCCAGCCAAAAGCAGGACATAAGCACTATTCAAGCCCTGGGAAACAGTCACAGAAGTCAGAACTATGTTTTTCCTGGAGTTTCCATTTAGAAATACCCATCTTTACTCCTAATTTTTCCAGGAAAAAAAGACTTTTAGAAATAACTGTCACATTTATTTGATAAAGGCATTAAAGTTGATTTTGAAACACAACAGAAGGCTAAACAACAAAGCTCTCATGTTTTCAGGACAAAGATTCAGGAATATAAATGAGAGAATATTCATAACTTTATTCAACTTCAGCAAGTCTGTGAACTTACACAACATGCGTAAATAGAAAGTCGAAGTAGAGTCTCCAAGTCTGCCAAAACACTAAGTACACTCTTGTTATTACACAAGATGAAAGTTATTTAGAAAGACAATCCCACAAGGGGGTGGGGGGAGAATTTTTGTTTTCATAAGCACAAATTTCATCTCAAATTGCATCTGGCTTGCATGTGTCATTGGATGGTGCAAAGTAGCCTCCAAAATCAAGTGGTCTCTTACTGAAGTAAGTGCCTAGAAAATTGCTAGTGCTTTTCAGGTGATAAATAATGATATAAAATATGTATCTCTAGAACCATCTTTTATGTTATATACATACACGTACAATTTCCTTCTTTTAAACCTCTTCCTCATTATACATACTTACAACATGGACTTTTATATAAAGTTTACTGATGTATGCGTGTTACTGGATGGTCACTTCAGCACATGCACACAAGAAAAAAAACGCACAAAAAAACCAAAACCAAAAACCAGGTCCATTGATTTCTCTAATGTATAGTAGATGTGAAACACATCATTAACCAGAATATTTCGTATCATTGCATTAATTCAAAGTAATTAAATAATTAGAATGTGGTCTACAGCCTTCAGAGTTTTTGTCCTATGCTTTCACTTAAAGCAGCTGATGGAGACAGACGGCTTGCTTGCAGTTACAATGTTCCTTCAGCTATTCATTGAACTACTGAAAAAACCTTACTCTAGTCCAAAAAATATGCTCATGAAATTTAAACAAGAACCCAGAACAGATTTTGTTGCAAATTAGCATTTTGCACAGTTAATACCGTGGTCAACTCGAGGCACATAAGCACCAAGGTAGTCTGAACATTTGGTCTTAGTATTTCCAAGATAATTAAACACTTCTGTGGACTAATTTTTTCTGTCTGAGTGGACTAAGAGCTCTAATGCTGCATGGTGCAATGTCTTAAGAGGCAGTTCTCTCCATACTATCTTGCCTCTCTACACCTTTGAAAAAGATGTAGGAGAATGGTAGCAACTTTGTTGAACTACCACGGACTTGCTCTAAGTCAGTCATAAAGCACATGACTGGGAGAACCTACTTTTTCAGACACCCTAGCATGACTTGCCAGATATCAAAAATCAGAGTCTTTATGCATCAAAGGTAAGACCCCTTAATTCTTCTCTCATCTGCAGGTCTTCTCACAATGGGGCCTGTGACATGCTCACTCTGGCAGCCACTTTCAGTGGTACAATGACTAAAATTTTCTTTCAACAATATGGGAAGGAGAGACAATTTAAGAGCTGAAGCAGCATTTTTAGATTAAAATGATGGAAAATTAGTAATTATACTCTCTCTTTCAATGCTCCATTTAGATGATAAACAATTGCTTACCTCCTTGAATTCCTCGGACTGTAGCAGTTTTACCAGCATTATCAAGACCCACCATTATTAGTGTCACCTTCCTCCAAAAGGAGAAGAAAAAAAAAAAGACAGACATTTCAAATCTTTTTTCCTCTAGTTAGACTTCACTTATTTTATTAAGTTTTTTTTAATACATGCATAGCAAATTTACCACAAAGTAGTAGAAAGAATAGGTATCAAAATACCAAGTAGCAGGCATTGTTACAATTGTGTATCTGGTGTTCAGTATGTCAAACCATCTGATTAGACAGAACAGCAGAACAAGGTATGAAATGAGAAGTCTAGTATTGTGCTGTAAGTTTCGCATGAGCCAATGATTTTGCTTTCAACTTGTATCTGCCTGCTGAAATTTAATTTCACGGTACTGTAAATTTTATCCTTTTTTTGGTGTGGTCATGGTCTCTTTAACAATTTCTATAATTTCATTTCCATTCCCCTGTATTTTTACCATCTCTCTGGCTCAAAGTTATGCCTATACTAGAAATTAATTTCTGTCTCAACCAGTGCATCTGAACAACACTATACAGTATGCAACACTTGTGTAGACAACATCAGATGCTGTAAATAAGCTGCACTGGTACTCATCATGCCTTTGTTTCAAGTAGGAGCAATCTAGACTGCAAATGTGCAAACCAGTGCTGTTGAGTATGTACAGTACTTTAGCAAACTGGTATACAGGTTAGAACTTATACCAGGATAGGATTTTAAGTAAAGCAATAGGAAAAACAGATCTATGTGTATACCTCAATTGTTCCTCCTATTCACAAAGACTCAGAGGAGTCAAAGGAATTTGCTCAATTTTATGCCCCTTTGAGTGAAGGAATACTAAAAACATTGTTATTTCTGGTCTTAAAACTATAATAGCATCATACATGAAGTATAGTTTATGCAAGTTCTTTCAGAAGAGCCAAAAATCTCTGAGAAAAGAACCTAAAAATGAACAGTAGGATCATAGTAAATTATACTTTAACAGTAAGCTAAAATGAGAACAGCCACGAACATCTATAAACTCACAATCGTCTACAGTACATCGGTGGTGTCAGAAAGCTATTCAATCCAATATAGTTCTTTGAACAGCAGCACCTTCTGTAAAACCTAAACTACGTACTATTGAAGAAAAGAACAAATCTTCCTACATGAGCGTGAAGTATAAGTAAGTGTGGTATACCCTTTATCTCCCTTCCCCACAGTTTGAAACAAACTATGCACTATCTATGTATCTCTGCTAATTGGAGGGAAAAGGATGCAGGATGTCAAAGTAAAAGTAACAGAAACAAACAATAAGCGTAGAATTCCGTATGTGAGAATGGATCACCAGGCTACCCACAAAATGCAGTATTAAGTTACTTAGATAATAGTAAGCAAACTAGTATGACACTGGGGCTACAGTCTGCTCTTGACAACGAAGTATTTTAACACATTACACTTCAGAATCTCAAAATGCAGAAACTAAATCAGTAAGACAAAAACCAAATAAACTTTACATAAACATTCTATTATCACGCCATAATGCTCAACTTGAGGAAACGGTATGCGAAGCACATTATTTTGAACTTTATACCTTCCTGAAGTCAGAAACAAAGTACCCGAATTAGAGATGACTAACATTTAACTTTTAAGTTCAGAAGATGTATTGATTCTCTCTTGGAGAAAAAAATGACAGATTTTGTCTCAGAAATAAAAAATACGAAACAATGTTATATAGCAAATAAAGTAAAACATAGGTGAGAGGACAGTTTGGGAGGGCGTGTGTAGAAATGTAAAATACTTTCACATGTTTACCTCACAGGTTCCTGCCACCGTTTTAACCAGCTGCAGCAATTGGCCATTAGACTGAACATCCCTCTTCATTAGCCATCCAGAGCCATGCAAGCTACAGAAACAATGTAGACAGGCCAGAACAACACAAGAAGACTGTGAGAGAGACTGCAGAGACCCAGATGTCTTGTCACTGCTAGGAAAAAAAAAGAAAAAAAAGAAAAAAAAAGAAGAAATGCATAGTTAGCCCCTATGTATAACCAAGGCAAGTCATTTCCCTGGCAGCAGCCTGTCTATTCAGTGTGTCATATTCAGTCAGCCCCATGACAGTCTCATTATGTCTTTCACCTTTCCATCCTCTCACGCTTCATCTGTCCCCATTTTACATATCTGGGCAGCAACAACACAATACTCGCACAAAATGATAATGCAAGACCACTGTACATAAGGAAACCTGCAAGTTAGAGCAGTAAGATACATCAAGCTATGGAATTCCAGTGCTTGCCTCGCTAACACATCCCACAGCTCTGACAGAAAATGAGGCCCAATTTCAAGCACGAGTAAGGTTTGCAAGAACATAAAAGGATAAGACATTAAAAGCAAACAAAGAATATCCTATCTGTTAAGTATATTCCTTTAACTGTCAATTTTGCACAGAAAGATCGCACAAGGAAACTGGGTTCTCTAGCCAGTACTTTGAGGAACTGGCAACTTAATGTCTAGTAATTGTCACTAAGTTAAATGGAAGTATCAAGTACTTCCATTATTTTACTATCCCACTCTTCAAGCGGGAGGAAGAAACAGAATATTCTTTCTGGTGTTGCTCTGTGGAAAAAACAATAGAGAATAACTGTGCAATCATGTGCATGTTTACTTCTTTGTATGCACACATAGCTATGAAACAGTAAAGCTTACACAAGCCATGCAGTCAAGCGCACAACAATGCAAAAGCTTTAAAACCCCCTTAGTTACTCAGCTATGATAATCCTACTGAAAACCGACAGCAGTTGTCCAGGTAAAGGCCTTTCACTGGCAAGCTTTGGGCAATTTTGCTTCACGAGTTCAAATCCACAGACTCCCTGGTAGGACGATGTACCAAGCCTGGCTGTTATTTTCTTCACAGCAGCCTGTAATATGCTTTGCATTTTTGGCTAAAACACTGCTGATATCACACAAATATTTTGGCTATTACTGGACCGTGCTTGCACAGCATCGAGGCTTTCTCTCTTTCCCACTCTGCCCTGCCCACCTCTCCCCCAAGCCTCCTGGCTGGGGAGGGGGGGGCAAGAGGTTGGGAGGGGACACAGCCAGGACAGCTGACCCCAACTGAACAAGGGGATATCCCATACCATACAATGTCATCCTCAGTAAAAAAATAGCTCAGGGAAAAGAGGAGGAAGGGGGAACGTTCATGGTTATTGCGTTTGTCTTCCCAAGCAGTTGTTGAGCGTGCTGAGGCCTGCTGAACATCTCCCCACTGATGGAAAGAAATGATTAATTCCTCTTTTTGTTCTGCTTGAGCATGCAGCTTTTGCTTTCCCCATTAAACTGCCATTAACTCTATCCATGAGTCTTCTCACCATCCTATCTTCTCCCCATCCCATGGGAGAGGGGAGTGAGCAAGTCACTGGGTGCATGTTTAGCTGTTGGGCAGGGTCAAGCCACCACAGTCCTCCTCAGTGCCAAGGTGGGGCTAAAGATAATGACAACTTTGTTCTGAGCACATTATAGTTGTTAATTGGCAGGCTCCTCTGCTGGTCACTGAGCTTGCTTACTGTACTGAATATTAGAGTCCAACACTTGTTAGTGGCTGGAAAAGGCTGTTTAGGTTGCTCCTCCCTTGGGAAAAGGCAAAGCCATTTGTGGAATTATGCCTGCTCACATGCACTTGGTGGGTATTGTGGAAAGATGGGGAAATCCGGTGTGTATCTCAAGGAGATTTAAACTTGGGGGAAAATAATCCATGATTTGAGTTGTATGTTACAGGAACAGTACAGCAGAAACCACTTGAAGCAAAGGAGGATGAGCCTTCTGAGGACCAGGCAAGTGTGGAGGTGACTCCACCAAGTGGGTCTTGGCACCCAACAGGCCGCTTCCCCTGCCCCAAGTGACTACCTCCAGGGATGGAGCCCAAGTCATCAACTGTTCTTATTCGGGGAGCGGGAGGCAGCTATGGAACAGGGGAATAATATCCGTGCATATGTCATGGGACAGGGGGTGGTGGTTGATGACATACCAATCTCTCCTCCAGAGATTATCACAACCCTTCAGAAGGAATGTGCACTATCACCTCAGCTCATAGGCTCACATCATCTTAGCTCCCATTTTGATCAGCAGCTTAGGTGAAAAAACCCAACCAGATTCACATCAGAACAGCTGAGATGTAGACAGATATTCCCTACCGCTAACTTGCCTCCATGAGCAGAGTAACTGAGAGTAGTAACACTTTGCATTACCACAGCAAGTTTCCTAAAGCTGTTTCTCAATTATTTTTTTTAAACAAAGAAATTCCTTTCATATTTTAAATAACTAACCTCAAACAAAGGTAATTTCAAATTATGCAGAAAAACGAATAATGAAAGATGATAACAACTTTGCCAAGTTGTCATCTCCCCAATCTAGACCAATAAAAGTAGAAAAAAAATTGAGGAACTATGCCTAACAAACATATTTTTTCCCTAACAAACTATGATGGTGTAGATAATTTATACTGGTAGGAACTGGGAACTCCTCCTGATCTTATGAAGCTGCTGTATTCAAGGACATCTTTGTGTGGATCTGCCATCATTCAGTGTCAGAAACAGGTCAGATTTCTTCCAGAGCAGAGACAACAGATACTCTTCAAATATTTATATTCCATTATACAAGGCACCTGAGAATAGCTTCTCCACAGGAAAGTTTAGTGTATGAAGAACAGAGAAGATCTCAAAAAGGACAGCAAGATGATTACAACTATTACAAATATTAAAATCAGGCTCTGACACATGCAAAAAAAAAAAATAAAAATAAAATCCCACATGCAGTGGAATATGGTGTCTCAACCCAGAAGCAAGCACCAACAAAGCTAACTTTGAGAACGTAGCTACACAAATTTTCACCTAGTTCTGCTGAAAAGCAAAATGTAACAGCTCACTGCACAATGCACTGACAAAAATGTAACATTTTCAGTGCCTGAGCATAATCACAGAACAATTTCCATCCCATGTTACACAGACTGTCTAGATTTGCAAATTGTCAAAAATTGCTCTAAAGTACAGATATGGCCCATAGCATTCAAATGGGATTCATGAGATGAAGAAAACTCATTAAAGAGTGAAGAGGAGAGGACAACTACATCACAGCAGAGGATTCTTGTTTAAATATGAAACCCTAGAGGGGGGGGGAGTGGGAGGGAGGTGACAAATAAGATGAAAAACTTCCAAAATATGCCACCATAGGAGGGAAGGGCATTCAACACTGCTGAGAAAATTATGGTAGGGAGGCAAACTGCATTGTGTTATGCTATTTTGGAGAGACTTGATCTCTGAAATACATATGGAACATACTACATGTATTTTATGTGTTGCATTAACAACATTCAGAAGTTGTTCCAAATATTATACCTGTCAGCTTGAACTCTTTATGCTTGTTGAGGTGAAGCAAAACCAACAGGCCCACAAGCTCAGAAATAACGTAAATCTGCGTAGTTAAGCCAGTATACCACTTAGGTCAGCACAAGTACCAAGGGCTAAGAATGTCAAAGATCCCACTATTAGGTAAGAGAACAGAAAAAGTGTACTACAGAGACTATGAAAAACATGACAGATAACTGCATTAACTCTTAACGCTCTAGATTAAGATCAAGAGCTACTTAGCAGCCCGTATGTTATGTGATCCAAAGTACTGGGTACCAGCAAGTCCAACATCCAAAGTCATCTGATGAATAAGTTTATCTACTTCCACATCAAAGTACAAAACAAGCACCTTTTACCCATTTCACTGTCAGAGTTTACATTAAATGTTCTGCCTTTGGTAGAGGCTTTTATGGTAGAGAATTTTTTCAGTCATACCAAGCTCTCACTTTCTTTAAAACATAATTAAACAAGCCATTCAAAACTGACCCTCCTCATAAAGTTTAATTGTTTAACTTCTTACTGTGATGTTCCTTGCCTGACTTGTTTGAATTCTAGTTATAAGAACACAGTATTTTAGTTGTATTGGGTTATATTTTGAACAGCAAACCAAGTGACTGAGCAGTAAAGAAGGCATATTGAGCAAAAATCTGAACACTGTCCTCTCTGCCAAAATTGCAGTGTAGTTAACAGGCGCATGACGTGCAAATGAGAACTGTAACATCCTGAAAGACTGAGGCATACAAGTATTTGTGAGAAATAGCTCTAGGACCATCAGTTCTTCCGCGAAGAAAAGTTACTACAAGACTAGCAGTTCCAGTGAGTTTCTGCACTTCCCAGCCACGCTCCTACCCTTCTTGTGTTTCCAAAAAAGAAGCACCCCTAAAATCCAGACCTTGGTTCAGGCAGGTTTCCTTCGCTTGCCTCTTCCACTCTGGGAGTACGGTTTTTATTTAAAAAAAATAATAAAAAAAATATCAACATTTCAGGGAAAATCCACTCTCTGCTGCTTTCAGACTCACACGCAGGCTGCCAAACACCCACAGCCCGAGGCTGCCATTGCGGAGACGCACCGGGGTGTTTTACGAGGCGAGACTGGAGCCGAGCCGGCACAAACTCGATCTCCGCCGGGGAGCCGAGCAGGACGCTCGGCCCGACCCCGCCGGGGCGACCCCTCTCCACCGCGGCCACCCCACCCGCCAGCCCGCCCGGGAGCCGCCCCAGCCCCTGAGCTGACCCGCTCTCACCCCGAGCTCCCAACATCGCTCCTCACCCACAGCGCTTCGGGAAAGGCGGGCCCCGGCGGGGCCGGGCCGGGGGGACGAGCCGCACAACCAGCCGCCTCACACCAACGGCCGCGGCGGCCGGCAGCGCGTCCCCCCCCCGCCCCGGAGGCGCCGCCGCTGCCTGCGCGCCCGCCGGCACTTACCGGCCGCTCAGCGGCGGCGACGAGGCCGCGGAGTCCGAGCGCTAACGGCTCCGCGCTGCCCGCCCGCGCCCCAGGGGGCTCCGCGCCGCGCAGCCCGTCCCCGCCACGGCGGCGGCCAGCCGGACTGGCGCTGCCCCGGGCGACGGGAGGGCCGCGGCCGAAAGCGGGGAGGGGGAGGAGGCGGCGGCCGCGGGGCTCCGCTCGGCTCCGCCGCGCCGGGCCCGAGGCGGCAGCTCCGGGGTCACGTGCCCGGCACCCCGCTCACGCCAAGCCGCTCATTGGTCGGAGCCGAGATCTCCGAGGCGGTGGGGACGCGTAACCAGGCCGGTAGCCCCTGGTTACCGACAACGGGAGGGAGGAAGGGACAAACTTGAGGGCGGTCAGCGGAGAGCGAAGGCAAGCGACGCCAGCGCACGGGCGGGCCCGCGCCTAACCAATGGGAGCGGGCGGCTGCCCCGGTGCCGGCGGAGGACCGGCCAATCAGCTGTAAGGGGGCGAGGACGGGACGCTCCCCCACCCCAGTCCCCAAAGCCCCAAAGTAAACAACAGCGCGCGCGCGCGGCCGGGCCCGGCGCGACCCTCCAGCCGCGCCCCCCGCCGGCCCCGCGTCGCGCCTCTCCCGCTGGTGCGGGGCCGACCCTGGTTCGCGCCCTCCCGCTCGCTGTGCGCCGGCAGCCGCTGCCGGGAGGATGCCCGCGGGCCGCCGCCGCCCCCCCCGGGGCCGCCCCTCGGCTTGGCCCGGCCGCGGGTCAGGCGCCAGGCGTCCCCGCGGCGCTGCCCCCGGCGGCCTGCTGACGCTCCCGCAGGGCAAGGCTGCCCGGACGCGGCCCAGCCTCCCCCCCCGCCCCGCTGCCCCTCCCTCCCGCCCCCAGAGGCTCGCCCGGCCCCGCCGCCCCGGCCGCCGCGCAGAGGAGGCGTCGCGCAGTCACGGCGCCGTGCCCGGTCCCGGCCGCCCCGCCTCCCTCCCCCGGTAGCGATGAGGCCGCGGGGCAGGCGGTGTGTCCCGCTGCTGGCGGGCCTGGCGGTGGCCATCGCCCTGGCGGAGGCCGCGACCTGTGAGTGAGTGAGGCGAGGCGAGGCGGGGGGGTGGCCGGGAAGGCGAGCGGGGCCGGGACGCGCGGCGGTGTCCGTTAGCGCCCCTCGCGCTCCCAGCCGCCCGTCCCTCAGCCCCGGGGGGCGAGGGGCCCGGCGGCAGGCTGCCGACCCGCGGGCGTGGGGACGGGGGGGTGCCGCAGGCGGCCGCCTCGGCACCCAGGCGAGGGGTCGGCCCGGGACGGTGCGGTGGGGGCGGCCCTCCCCACCGGGCCGGTGCATCGCGTCCTCCCTCCCCGGATAGGTGCCGCTGAGCCACCGCGTTGGCGGAGCGCCTTGACCCCGTGGGTTTTTTGGCCGCTTTCTGGAAGCCGAGCTGTAACTGGGGGCCGGTGGCGGCTCTGAAGCTGTTTGCGGCCGAAACGCAGCTCTGCGGCTCGGGGGAAAGCGTGCCTTCGATTAGCTTGGAAGGAAACCCCTCGATAGATCACGGTCTCGGGAGAGTGGCATTATTGTAGAGTCCAGGCAAAGCGGCCCAGACTCTCTTGATAAGTTCAGACCTATCGGCCTAGGTAAGAACTACTCGCTCTCACATACAGATTAAAAAACAAAACCCCAAAACAAAATCAAAGCTTATGTCTTTGACATGGAAGTCTTTGAGCTTAGTAGTAAAAGATGACAACGGGTGTCTGGAACAAGCAGAATTGCAGCTCAAAGTAAGCCTGTTTCTGACGTGTCTTACTAATGATTAAACAGGCAGAAGAAAAAACCTAATGTTTGCTATTCAGAGTTCTGTTTGAATGCTAGGGATTCTGACTATGAAGGGAACAGCATGGAAGGATGAAAGTTCATTTTATAACTTATTTTTCAACAAGTCCTAAAAATAAATCTTCTAATAAATATTTCAGAATGGTTTTTTCTCCTGTTTTCATCACATTTTCTGTTCCATTTGTCTTCTCTACTGCATACCTTGTCAGTTTTCTCTTTCATGAACAGTGGGAAATTAGGACTTGTCCTACCCATGCAAAATTTCTGTGGTCCATGTAGTCTGGTTTCCTATCCTTGCCTCTGAACAATGCCAGGGATTTCTGGAAGCGGGGGCGGGGAACAGAAAGATCTTAATAATGCAGCTTGTACCATTCAATAATCATAAATGGAAGTTGCCTGCTAGTCTCAGTGCAGCTGCATTTGGTCCAACATCCATTGAGGGACATGTTTTGGTTAAGATAGATAAGGAACAGGCAAACATTAGCAGTTGGTTGGCTTTATTTTGTTGGCTGCATAAAGCTTATGTCACTGATGAGCATTTCGGGAGTCTCTAGACACTGGAATTATGGAGCTGATTGCAATATAACAGCTGTACAAACAAGATCATGTCACTTTCTACAGTGGCATCACATGTCCTTTTTATTCAGTCTATGGGGTCTTCTGAGTTTCTGGGAGAGCGCACTAGTAGGCTACAACTGCTTTCCACAACTGGGATGTTAGGTAAGCAGCTCTAAGCTATGTTTAACTAGCCTGCTTAAGGCAGGTTTATAGTTGCATCTGCAGTACAAAACAGCTGTAAGGAACAACTGAATCTCATCTTCTCCCCCCATTTTTTTTCCTTTTCAGTAGCATTACTTCTAAACAGGTGCCTGATGAGTAATCACTACACAGTGTCTGTACAACACCTACTGAAATCATAAGGCTATTGAATTTCATAAGGCTTCAGTGATAACTGAATGAAACACACCGAGTACATTAAGGGTGAACTATTGGTTTGGCAGGGTCAGAAGTGGGCTGGAGTTTCCTGTAATCAAACTGGCAGCAGCAGTCAGGATTACTTTTGTTTTTTTAAATAAAGGTCTTATCATAATCTTTGTAAGGAAAAAACCAGTTGAATAAATAAACTACTAATTCTGTGCATGGGAATTGAAATATTTGCACTAAAAATAGGAAATTTGCATTGAGTTACATGTTTTATTTAAACTCAAAAGTCATAGGAAATCAGCTTAGGAGAAGGCTGAACTGCTGTGATGTAGGGGAAAAGACCTGTTTCCATTACCCTGCTGTACTGAAAACACGAGGTAGGCAGTTTTATCTGGTGTAATGTCCTCAAGAACATTGCACACACTTGGAATTTTCTTGTGCTTTATTTACGGAAAAATTGTGTTAAAATGAGAATGATGTAGCTAAAGCTCAAAACAAGATTGTCTAAAGTCAGCTGTGAATTGGGCCTCATCTACACCACAGAGCCTCTGCCCCAAAGCTATGTCAGCATGCTTGCACTGGTAGAAATCTCCAATGTAAACAAAATCAGCAGGTGCAATGCACAATTTTACTACTTTGTTGTTGCTCCTTTTGCCTCAGAACAGATGGACTTTCTATATCCTTCTTATTAGCCTGCTTTTATGTAACAACAAATGCAGCCATTTACCCAAGTTAATTAAAATGACACTGCTAGCAGCAGTTGGTGATAAATAAACAATCAAAATGTTTTTCTGGGTATGCTCTCCAGTGTGGTTAGGGCTCAGAAGAGCTCTCATAAGGTCCTTCTTGTCCTGTCATCTTGCTGTGCTTTTTGCCAGTCTCTCAGCAGGCCATATGTTAGTGATGGGCTCATTGATTGAGAGAGAAGATCTGGGAGATCCACAGTTGCAGCAGCTTCCAATTCATTTCTCCTCCTAACTGCTGTATGAAGGATACGTAAAAACCAGAGAATGCAAATCCAGCTCTTTAAATACATTGTTAACAACCCTTGAGATGTACTTATGGCGTACCTTAAGGTTTGTGAAAGTGGAAAACAGTGGAAGACGAAAGCAGGCTTGAATCATTTCTTTTGTGCCAAGAATTTCTGGAAATGGGGGCCCAGAAAGTAAGAAAAGACTTTTCTTCGAGCAGTTTCCTTGAGGATCAGTCTTCACCTTACAGAGTTCTTTCCATTCTCCAGTAAGACCACCATGTAGATCAAAATGTATATAAAAAGAAATGAATCCTCAAATACCAGACTGCTGCCTGCTCATATACTTATTAGGGGGAAGAGCACAAGCTGACTTCTTCTCCTTGCATTCCTAAGCAACTTGCTGGTTGCTCTCTGAGATAAAGGTGTGCTTCAAAACTTTGGAGATATGCTGTAGTACATCCACCTTATGCTCAGGAAGTCTTACCTATTGCCTTACCTATTGTCTTACCAGAGTGGAAGCAGATAGATGAATTTGGAGTTACAAGCTTATCCCACATTGAATACATTTAGGATGCTGTAATGGGGAGGTTTCTTCAGGTCATCATCCAATGTTGCAGCACTTCAGAGTGCTTCAGCTGCGTTCCTTGTCACTGATAGGGACCTTCCTTTAAGTAACGTGTTTAGGATGGTACGGTTTTAGTTACATCTGTCACCTAAAAGGTATTCTCGCTTCAGGTTCTGGGCCTCATTAGCTGCTCTTTCTAATAAGCCATCTAAGTTTTTTACTTTCCCATTAGTGCACAGACATTGGGAGGCTGTTCTCTGACATTTGACTGCTGGCATGTCTCATAAAGGTGCTCATGAACAGTACTGAGTTGACTATGTCTGCTTGAATTGATCTTCTTTGTAGACTAGTGATGAATATGTATGCACACCATATCTGGTTTGCACTGCAGGTGTCATGACCCTCACACAGTTGTGCTAGTCTGAGAGGTTAAGTCGTGCAAAGACTGATAAAAGAAGTGCAGGTGTGTAGAAGTGTGGTGCTCTCTAGTTAACACGTCAGCCATGCTCTTTAACCCTATCAGCTGGACTTTTTCCAATTAGGCTCATCCATTTTTCTTAGTCACAAGGTATGTCCAAAGCCTAAACTAACAAGGCAGTCTAATTTAGTTGCTGTTCCTGTAGGGTTGTGTGCTCTACAGAGAACATGGAAGCAAACAAACTTCTTTCATTTTTAATATAATTTCTCAATTCACTTGTTTGTTCACCATTTATGTAAAAGTCAATAAAATGACAGTAACAAGATACGTGAAAATTAAGTAATGACACATAACATGATGGATCTGAAATACAAAAATTAGGTCAGTTTGTGTTTTATCTTGGTAAAATGTGAATGTAGGAAGGTTGTCTGCCTTGATATTTCTCAGGATATCATTCTCACCTTTTACTTTGTCTTGTTCTTTTACAGTTCTGAAAAATAAAATAACATTTCTGTTAATTACGTATAACAAGTAGCCTGATTTTATGAGACACATTTTTGGTCTCATGTAAGTTAATTAGGATCAGAATATTTACTCTTAGATCACTGAAACAGGTAATATAAAAGGCTTCACAGCTTTTTTCCACTTGTTGGTCACATATCTCACTTTGTTTTATCCATAGCTAAAAAAAAAAAATCTTGACCTGAATATGACATTTAAATTATGCTTCAGACATAGCATTGCACAAAGTTTTTTTTGGTGACTCAGGATTTTTTTGGTTAGAAACAGCTACCCCACATACAGAAAACAGAATTCTAGGATTTCTTGCCCACATTTTCCAAAATGATAGCAAACAGCAACTCCTGACTAAGCATTTAATTCAGATTTTTGTTAGATTCTCGTATTTGTTCAGTGCTTACAGCGTTTTTCAGCTGTTAAAAAATAAATAACAACAGAGCTCCTTTGTTTCTACAAAGTTTTGTCCCAGCAGTATGCCTCTCAGTTCCTGTTGAGGAAACGTCGAGCAAATTCTTTTATGGAAGAAAGTAAGAAGGGAAATCTAGAAAGAGAGTGCATCGAAGAATTATGCAATAAGGAAGAAGCCAGGGAAATCTTTGAAAATAATCCTGAAACTGTAAGTATCTGATGAATATCTATGACTTAGATAGTAGTTTTTTGCAGAGGGAAAGCTAGAAGTCCATAGAATTCACACTGCAAAGCTAAAAGAACCCCACTATGCAGACCAAGAACCAGTCTGAAATTCTTTTGTGTAAAGAACATGCACAATTAATAACGAAGACTGTATAAGCAAAGAGAATAGTTGAGTGGATATTATTTTAATTCCCAGTATGGATCACCAGTTTTAGACCACAGTTGTCTGCAAGCATTCTATGTGGGGAAGCTGTTGGCTTCAATTAAAATTTTACACAGAGGACGCATGGCAGTGCAGCCCTTTTAATGAAGGGATTGGACATACTACTGTGAGCTTTTTTCCTAGTGGAGAGAACTCTGTTCCTCAGTTCATTCCCACTGCACATTATTTACTATTAGGTATATTTTTTTTATTCATTTATATTATATATATATAATATACCTATTATATATAGGTATATTTTTTATTTATTTTTTTTATTATTCAACTTCTTGTTTTTAAAAATCTCTGGTTTAGTAACAGTTTTCACGTTATTTGGAATGAATTGCATATGAGATGTTCAACCTATGCCAGGGTTTTTGTTTATTTTAGGCTGAAAAAGGGAAATAAAGGAGGCTGCTCTGCATCCAATAGCAACATTGGGCAAGATCTCCCCATTTAAAGAGACAATTTTCAAAGTAATTTTGACACCCAATTCATTTTCATTGCTTTCACTTTGAAAGTGTCCAATTCAGTGCAGTATCTTAATCTGTCCAATGAGTCTTGTGTTTATTAAATCATCTGCTGTCTTAGCCTAAACAACAGTGATGCAGAAAACTTGGTCTATATTCTGTGAGTCAAAGTGACTTTTTCTTTTTTGCTTCTTTTGTAGTTAACAAAATATATAGTACCAATATATGTTTTGGTACAAAATATAGTACCAATATATTTTAGAACATATTCAGTGATATATTTTGCTGCAATTCTATCTACCTTAATTTTTCTTACTCTTTATTTTTCTTTTCTTTCTGCAGGAGTATTTTTATCCCAAATATTTAAGTAAGTACAAAAAATCTGAACATCTCTAGTATATCATTCACTGGTCTTCTTATTTGGCTAATACTAGTTTAGTTATTCTGCTCATAGTGCTTGAATGATTTCCGTGCTGGTTGTAATGCGTAGTAGCTCATAGGCAGTTCTGTGTGCTTAGATCCTAGCAGAGGCACTCAGAAGGTTGGTCTGTGATCAGCTGTCCTTAATATGTCCAGACAAGTTTTCTAATTCAAGCTGTGAAAACACAGTCTTTGAAGATGCTATGCATAAGCTGTTGTAATTTCAGACTAAATGAGTGTTTGTATCATAAGCAGATTGTGTGGGTTTGCATTTGCAGGCTGCCTTGCCTCCCATCGAGCAGGGATTTTCAGGGTTACAGCAGTTACTCCAGATTCTCCAGCTGACCTGAGGGCTTGTGTCAACGGTAAGCGCTGCTGTTACTTTACCTAATGCACTCAGATCTAAGAACACATGTGTACGTGGCTAGAAAGCAGTTCACATAGGCAGGAAAAGAGACAAATCTCCATTTAACTCAGGCAAACTCAATAATCTAAAACAGAAATTGACAAAAAATATTAGGTGAGACATAGCATTTTCAGAGCAAGCTAAGTGACTTTTTAACTTTATAAAGCATGCTGGAAAGTAAACATAATTAACTGCAAAATGGAAGGCAGAATTCTTCTAGAAACATAGAAACATCCTACACCAACCCACTGATGCTCCCTAGTATGTCCTCTGTACTCTACCATGTTTTTAATAGTTACGCCTGATTCTTTGCATCTAGCAAGTCCTGTTCTGTCAGTTAAGGGAAGAGACCATCTGGTTAATTCTCTTTTCTACCACTCTTTGGCCCATAGTTACACTGTAGCCCTTCATGAAGTGGATGACATTACCAGATGAAAAATTCAAATATTAGCTGGAAGACATAGTTGTTGACTCCATACACAAGAAGGTCACAAAGCATGAAATTTGTGATGTTGCTGAAATATTTTTTTTTCTGTGCCTATACATTGATAAGTCCAGTGTGAATTGTGTTTTTTTCTAGTAAATTCACAGGAAGCAATCTGTACCATATGCTCTACTTGTCACAGTAGAAACTTCTCTCTAAACCTCTTAAACTTTTACAGCCCAGTTACATCAAAGAAGCTTTCAGTTAGTTTGAATAGGAATACTTATCCTTAACCATCTGACACTCTTTTTCTCATTGAAAGCAACAGAAGGCAAAAAAACCCCTTAATAATTACAGTGCACATGGTCATGGGTGAACATATTTTCCGGATCACTTGGCCAACGTGACTGCTGTCACAAACTAAAATGTACTCCCATTCATATCACTCTTTCTCACTCTCATTAGAGGTCCTGGGAGGAAAGGATTTAGCAGAGTTGTGTGAATGTGCAGTGTTTCTGTATTACCCAGTGAAAACAGCTAGTTTAGTTGATAGTCATTGTAGTCATTGTATTTCTCCATTTGGGTTCACATTATAAAATAAAATTAAATAAACTGTTACTCTTGGTCAGTTACCAGGATAAAGAAGAAGTAAAGTGAGTATGCATAAAGTTTTCAAGTGTTTCCAAGGCTTAAATGTTCAATGAAATTTATGCACATTTCCACTGCTGAGAAAGTGGAATTTAAAATTCCCATTAAAACTACATAACATTTTTTTAAAATGTTTTAATTGAGACAAAGATTTTGTGATACTGATATCAACATTTTTTTAAAATTTTAAAAGTTTTTTTTTTTCTGAACTTATCAGTCCAAATTGTTTTGATATTGTCAAAATGAAAATCCAATTTTCCTAACAAGAAATAATTAAATAATTATAGGAATTAGTTTATAATAATACAGTAACTAGTTTGAATCTCAAGCTGAAAAAAAATCAAGGAATAAAAATAACAATGCAAACAGAATTGAAAAATTATATCATTGTTTTCAGATTTGTCCAAATGACTGATTTCAGAACACAAATGAACACACATTTTAAAGACACACATTTCTCGATAAACGGTTACAAAAATCTGTGAATATATTGACTTTTTAATCCCCATCTAGAAAGGAAAAGGAAAATTTTCACAGGAATAGAAGACCCTTTCTCATACTTTTCTATTCCAAGCAGGTATCTAAGCTGCATCTTTAAGTCCCTAAACATCTGTATCCCATAAATCTGCATACTTAATTGCTTTTGAAAATAAACACTTAAAAAATCCCTGCATTTACATCTATCCAGCTCACCATGACACATCTGATGGGTACCAAAGCCTCTGAGTCACAGAGGATACAGGTACCACAACACATTTCTTGCCACCTACTCTTTCTTTTGCAGGTGGAGTATATCTTCTGATATTTAGTTGTTTTCACAAATGTTTATCAAAAAGCATTGCTGGGTAGTAGGTCAGAAGGCACTGTGAACTGGGAAAAGAGGAACACTAGGCCTGCTTTTAGAACAAATGGCTGCTACATTACTCTTCCTGTAGTGGCATCTTAATCATTCATTTGTGGACATAACCTCTTTGTCCATCCAGTCCTATCCATATTTTCCTGTCTTCTTCCTTTAGTGTATTTCACCAGTTCTCCTTTTTTCATTCATTGGTTTCGTCAATTTCCTTGCCCTTTATATCCTTAATTCACCTCATTCCATTTCCTCATGTTTCATACTGCCAACCCAACCCATCTTCTCTCAGTTCAGACTCTCACAAGCCCTCACTGCCTTTTGCTTAGAAACATTTAGTCAAGTTTGTTCCCCAGTTGCACACTCTGAGGGTGCCTTCCACATCTATCACATATGAAGTGCTTTGCTCATACCAACCTTAGTTCACACACTTGTTCCTGGACCTACAAAAGCAGTAAATAATGAAAAAAGAGAAAAAAAAAGTAGGGAGTTTTAGAACTTACATTTGGAGATTGCTGTGAAGGATCCATACATAAACCCTATTCCTTTTATTTCTTCTGTACAATTTCTTCTGTCAGTCTGCAACTGGAGTCCCTTGGTCCGCACTGTGAATACTACATGACATGCAGCACCTATTCTAGATGTGCGCTGTAGTTTTGGAGCTTGGCTGGCCTCTGGGCTTTTGGATTTACTTGCAGCAGAATTTAATTAGAAGTAGATTTAATTGACAAATATACTAACACAGATTTTGTTAAGCTTTCTTAGTCACAGGCGGCTAAACTTATAATTCTGTGGGGCTCAGTTCTTTAGTTCCTTTGAGTGAAGTAAGAAACATTTAAGATATCCAATGAGGCCTTATGTACAGAATTTTAGCAAGTTTCAGTCTTCAGGAACACTTGCCTTTTATTCCACTTTTTTGAATCTAAACATCACTAAATGCTTTCTTCTTTTCATTCTGCTCTCTGTTTTTTAGGATGCTACTTTTTTTTTAAAAGCATGCCTCAGAATGACATTCCAGAGCTTTACAAGAACATAACTTTAAAGTAGAAACAATGTATCTGTCATGTTTGGAGGCCTGCAGATAAATAATCCAGAAGCTACCAGCATATTCAAGAGACACAAATAGAACGATGCCTTATGTGGTATGCTGATGTAAGATTATGAAAATGGTGGCAAAAGTTAAAAGGACTTTATGTATTTTGTTTAGAGAAAAAAAGGCAGTGAATTCTGTGTTCTCTGCCCCAATCTATGTATTTTGAGCCTTGCTTTCTGAGATCTTGCTAGCATGTATAAAGAGTCTTCAGTTGCTCTTTATGATGCAAATTTGTTTGTCATTGATTTATAAGAGGTGACAGTATTAGACACTGATGTATCTAGTCTACCCGCAGGACCTGGACAGCCAAGGCAACCTGAGGTGTTAGTTTCTCAGTAAATGTGACCCTCCTTGAACAGAGAAACTGATCTCTATAATCTTGAATTCTTGGTATTCTTGAAACATTGTTACTTCTAGTGAAATTTGTGGTAATATGATGGCACAGAGCACTGTTCTTTTTAAAAAGTGAAATACATCCTTAAAACATAATGAAAATAGTATCAAGTCTGTGCTTGGTCACATCTTGCAGGGATTAACATGTCTTGGTGAGGAGTCATTTGCTTTCAAGTTGTTTTCTTTCTGAAAACAGAAAAAGTACTGGTGGCTTTGTTTTTTCTCAGTCACTTGCAAATTCTTGCTGACAGAATTAGTAGCAAGGTGGTTGTATGAGTACTTGATGTTATGCATTAAGCCCTTTCCTATTTCATGAAAGGTACCTGTGGGAAGAGAAGAAGGAAGACTAAACTGATCCTTGAGAAAAAAAAGACAAACAGATAACAAGTATTCCCAATGTTTTCCATCCCACAGAAATCTCAAATCAGTGTAGCCCTCTGCCATGCCATAAAGATGGATATAAGGATTGCATAGATGGACAAGCCAAATATACATGTGTCTGTAAACCAGGATGGCAAGGAGAGAAATGTGAACAAGGTATAGTCTCTAATCTCATTATGCTCTTAGCTCTCAGGAACACTATTATAGTTCTGCTATTATTGAATAGTATCAGACCTTTAAGTATACCTACCCTCACACAGTTGGTCAATGAATGCCTTCCCCTCAGCAGAGATTTTTATTTTGTTTTCCTTCTAGATATAAATGAATGTGAAGACATAAATGGAGGCTGTAGCCAACGCTGTTCTAATTTACCTGGAAGCTACCGTTGTTTATGTGAAGACGGCTACTTCATGCATTCAAATAAAAGGGATTGTGGAGGTAGGAAGTGAGACTTAAGGAGAACATCATTACATGACAGTACATTGCCTGTTGACTAGAGAGGGGAAGGAATTTAGTCCAGTAGTTCCATAAATGCTCTAAGTCAGCAGAAGCTTGCATTGCCTCTGAAAGATGCAGTCCTGCTTCAGCTTGGCTACTCGTTCCACCTGCAGCCTTACACCACTGCGAGCATTTGGGCAACCGTATGGTGAACCAGATCAAGAAACTGAGGTGGGTTGAAACCAATTCAGGGAAAAAAAAAAAAGAACTAAAAAAAAAAAAAAAGAGAGAGGCTATAGATTAGATTTTGCTTCATTACTAGAGCTCCATAAAGCTTGTTTTGGTCACTAACCAGTTTCATGTACCTTTTAAGCATGCTGAAACAAGAATCTAGAGTGGTGCAATCAGCTAATATTGTTACCACGGAAATCCTGTCTGGTAAACACTGGTTTAGGCTGAATCACTCCTAATTAGTGATGCTGCTCTTTTGGGAGTTTGAAGTTCATTAGAGAAGAAACTATTAATGAATCTGAAAATGCTCTTAGTGGAGAGAAAGATTCGTCTTTTATTCATCCAGCATAATTTTTTTTCTGTACATGCTTGTGTCTGTTATTGTTGGCCATGACCTACATGCTTCATTCCATTCCAGAAAAAGACCATGTATTGACATAATTAGCAATTCTTACTGCATAGTTAGAAAAAAATACTACCTCATTCCATTTTAATGTTATATTTTATTGCCGAACTATGACAACAGTTCTGGTTAATGTCAAATAATTTAAGAGGACGGACTTAAGGGCCATCTCCCGCTGTCACGTCATTTAGTCTGTATATTATCGTGAATGAATAATTTCCAAAGAATTTCCAGAAGAACAGAAGATTGCTGTTTTGTCAAAAAGGGCGAGCAGATAAGTTGGTTAGAATCTCTGTAATTCTTGGAAAGATACTGGAAAAGCTGGTTAAAAAATAATCAAAAGATAAAAATACACTAATGTACCTTAGTACCTAGAGTACTAGTTTGGTCATTTGGTAAAGCAGATTTAAGTGTTTCATTACATCCAACTACAGAATTATACACCTAGGAATTTGGAGTACACACAGTAACTGTAGAAAAGTAGGCCAAATTCAGGACAGCTTTGACTTAAAAAATGTTTTGGAAGTCCTAGCAAGCTGGTGCCAGAATCTATTCTCCCTGTGCAGCACCATTTCCACAACTACTACAAAACCACAGAGAATACTAGAATGATCCCTGCACATACAAGTGGGAATTGAAGTACTACCAGGGATCTGATATTTTTCTGCCTACAAGACATTTAGTAAGATTGATACTATATGCTGCATCCAGTTGTCACATCTGCATTTTGAAAATGACATTGAAAAATTGGAAACAACATAGAAGATAGACACGAAAATGGTTTGAGGGATGGAGAGACAGCAAGGGACTTGAACACCTGTCAGCATAGCCAATTAAAAGACGATTGTGACATGAATTGATTGTAGCATGTGAGAAACTCTGATAGGATTATCTCTTGTCTTTCTGGATGTCTTTTTCTAAGATAGGATTTTCTTATGCAGTCTGGTCTAGCTTATAGGAGATCTGCAGACTCTTTCTCTCTATGCCTTCCTGGAAGTGCATCCCTTTTCCTGTTATCCACAGAACACATGAAAGCATGAGAAAGGTAGACAGGGAGAATTCATTTTTCACTGAGGCCATGCAGAAGTGCCTTTTAGAGACCTCTGGAAATCTTTACGGCTATAGCTATAGTCTGCTATGAAAGCATGGTAGACCTAGCAAGAAAAAGCCAGTTTGCCAGCCTCACTCAGTTTGCACAGTTTTGGATAGGGTTAGAAAGAAAATGGTGCACAAGAGACAAGTTTAATAACTTGTTTGTATTTCTAGATATAAATGAATGTGTGTTACATCCAAATATCTGCGGGACAGCCATCTGTAAGAACACCCTGGGGAAATATGAATGTGAATGTGCAGAAGGCTACACATATAATTCAACTTCCAAGAACTGTGAAGGTAGGCCTTTCTCCTCCCCTGCTCCCTGGCTTTTTTTCTTTTTTTAATCCACTGCTATACCAAACTCCAGCATCTCATCTAGTGGTGTACTTATTAATCTTCATACTGTTTATTACAATATGACTCAATTGTTTGTTCTTTCAGAGGTTCAGTCAGGCTATACTACATGTAGTGTATACAGTTGCAATGACTTACTCCCAGACTTTGGAGGGTTTTACGGTATACTCGGGTGTTCTGCTGTTTGCCAAATAACTTTCTCAGTTCATGGGAGCTCTCCTGTCCCACTGTAGAGAGGACTTTCTGTCCAAGCTCTCAAACCAGCTAGCATATTTCTTTCATATAACTTGGAGCAAAGTGTTGAGGATCTGCACATTAGTAGAGTGTCTTGTGCCTTGTTTTTAAGCATCATGACAGTTATAAAGATGGAATATTTGATGTCAATCAGTTCAATATATATCCCTAACTCAAGACAAGCTATAGCAAAAGCAATTAAAAGTACTTATTTGGCAATTCCAAACTGGGCAAGACGGTTAGGAAGATTTATAAAGAGATAATCACCAGAAATGAAAACCGTACTTAAAAAACTTGTCTTTATCCATCTGATGGGCTGTTTAGGTGCTTATTTAGTTCTCATGGCCAGGGGCTCAGTCTCTGTCCTTTATATGTCCTTAGATCTCAGATATTGGAAAGAGCTTTTCACTGGGGTCATTGAATTCCACTTAAAATAACATCTGTCTAATCCTTCCTCAGGGTATCTAGTTATGCTAGAAAATAACAGTGTTAGAGTGAGCTGATCTCCATTCTAGGCTGGAAATGGCAGCATGGCAGTTGTATAGAAGATTTTTTGTAAAGACCCCCACATTTAAAATAAAAATGTTCTTAAATGCCCAGAAAAGGACCTATGAAAAAAAGGAGCTGCACCAAAAGAATCTTTCCTCAGGACTATTCTTTTCTGAAATGAAAATCTGGAAGAAAGAATTTCAAAACAAAGTTCTGTAACAATTATAGTAAAATTGAGAAGTACTGACAGCTAGCAGTAAAGCAGCAAGAAGCCATTCATACACAGACCATCATAAAAGAACTTTTTCAAGTATTGAAAGTATTTGTTTAATTTTCCTAGAACGTATTTTATTTCTCTCTACTTGAAAGTTCCTGTTTAGTACACACATCAGAAATTAAATTTCAGTTGTAGAAGCGATATATAAGCTCTTAGAGTTTTACTATGAAGAGGAATTTTCTACATTGCCATTTTAAGAAAAATACATCTGTGACTGATTTTTAAATGCTGCCTTTATGTTATTGCTCAAAAGGACACAAAACTAGCTTCTTGCTGGCTATGAATCTTCTGTTCTATGGCTTTTTGTGCAGCTTTTTTGTGACAAAGCTTTGCATAGTGGCAATGATGACATATTCAGATGTCTGCTCCTTGTCCAGTTACTACAGGATTAAAATGTTACTGACAATTTTGTGTCCCTGTGTGCACTGAAATGAGAAAAACTTCACAGTCATTAATCTAATTCTCGCTCCTCTTAGTCCTTTTTGCAGATACATGGGTTGCATCAAATTGAATTTAAGTATTGTTTTTCTTCTGAAACATGGATTCCGGAAGGTTGCAAGATGAGGACATTAAAACGAGCAAAGTCTTACCTCCTAGAAGGAGGATTATGCTGCTAAGCTTTCAGACCTTGTTGTAACCACATTAAATGAGTCACCAAATCCTGTCTAAGGACAGGATTGTGCAGACTGACAGGAATGTAGCCTTACAGAAATACTAAATGACATTAGCTTTTCATTGTCATATTGCGTGTAGGTGGCCAAATTAAATTATGCTTATTAGAAAAATCAAATTTACATACATTTATGCACAACTATCTCTGTGATGACAGATCCAATTAGAGTGGAATAGAAGAGAGAGAGTTTGGGGTTTTTTTTTCCTTACCCATTCCCAGGAGAATGTTGCTGCAGTTCTTCATCCCCACCTTTTGGGAGACACTATCAGTGGAAGATATCTGTACAGTCCAGTCTTTGTTTCATAGAAGCCATGCAATTTCGTATGCAGAATTTGATTACCTTCTTCTCACCACCTTTGCAATTTCAAACACCTTGCCAAAAGAAGGGGTAGTGGGAATGAGTAAGTATGCTTATTGTGCTAGAGGGGTCTGTCCTGCAGTCAGTACTGAGGGGACAAACCAAGCTGAACCGGTATTTTAAAGAATGACCTAAGTTTTGGCATGTCTTTCCCCATATTCTTCCTTCTCTGAAGGGGGAAATTCTCTCAAAAAAGTGACTGAACCAGTTAATCAAACTGCACAGAGTATGTCTGTATTTCACTTATTAGTCCCTCCCTAGCACTAGTGTGAAAATTTGAGACAAGGAATCAGGGTTTCCCCTTCCCACATGAACAGTTTAACACACAAAAAATCCTGCCTACCTTCATCCATGCTCTGGGGAAATCACCATATTTCCCTAGGTTTATACAGAGTAGCTCCCTTCCAAGACAGGGTATGCAGCTTTTTTGTGGCTGATTTTATCATAGTTTAGCAGCTTACCTGAAGCAAGCTATTTTAGCTTTCCACTGAAAGCAGCTGTATAAACCCAGGATGCTGCTCAGGTTCATGGGTTTGTGCAAATAGCTTCTACTGACTGCTTTATGATGTGGGACAGACATTTGGATAGATCTGTGGGAAGCCTTTGAAAGAGCTCAAACAAACATGCAAAGATGCTGACTACAGCTTGGAAGAAAAAAAACCAGGATAGTTATAGCATAAATGATTAAAACAAACCTCGAGAAAACTTGGTCCCCTCCAGCCTGTGCATGTCAGCATTTCTGTAGCAGGACAATTAACTACGCATGGGGAGATCCTGCCATTTGGACTGATCAGGGATTCCAGAATGTCTGCTGAGGAAGGAGACTTCATACCTATCCAAGAAGCTTGCCTGTCCCTCTGCTGCTATAGTACACTCTGGAGGGATACCTTACCCTTGAGCAGTAGGCTCATTTTGGGTAATGGAAATTTACACCCCTACAAGACTGGTGCAAGTCTCTGACTAATTGATTTAATGATAGATATTCATCTCCCAAACTGTGTGATAAGCTTTCATAATAACTTCATAAGTCTCTATCTGCAGGCCCAGGGCCTGAAGAACATGCTCAAAATTAACTACTGCTTTCAGAGAATTCAGCACTCAGATTTACTGTAGTGCTACTGGTTACCCAGTGCTTGTAGTTTTACTTTTGTACTGCTATGCATTCAAGTACTGGAAGGGGTACAGGATCTTTCACAGAGAACAATGACTCATAAAGTGTCTACACAGAGTCATGCTCCTCTGGGAAGTGCATGGGAAACAAGGTGCTTCTTGGAGTATCTCTACTCCAGTTGCTCTTGGGAGGTGTTAGATTTTTTATTTCCTTTTACATCTCCACAGTGAAGCGGCATTGGGTTTTTTTTTTTTCTTCTCTCTATGCACTTAGGCCTAGATCAATTCCTTGGCCTTTTCAGATCCCAAAGTGATCATAACTAGAAGGAATTTTTTTTTTTTTTTTTTTTTTTTTTTTTTTTTTCCCCAGAACAGGCAGGATAGGAAAGGACAAAGAAAGTGTTCTTTTCACCCATGGCACATTGTGGCTAGGCTACATTTTGGATTTTGTCATTGCCTTATTTGCATGTTAGCCAGGATGCACAAACAACAGTGACAGAAGCAGCTTCACATTGTAACACATCATCTTGTAGTCTTAGTTTTAATTAGACATCAGGTTGCCAGTCTCCAGAAATCATTAGGAAGTGACTTTCCCAGCAGAACCCCTTTCACCAAGCTGAGCTTGCAATCTACTGGGTTAGAGAACCCTCATCAAGACCATAAACAGTTTAATGATTTCTAAATGGAAGGGAGTACACCTGCCAAACAAAAGAGTAAGAGGTAATGTAGTTGTAGCTGGAAGAAATGAAGGGGGTCAATCAGTTGCAAATATGCATCAGCAAATTATTTCATAACAGCTGACAAAATCCTGCCATGTGACTAATGCCCAAGCATTGCCTCCAAAGCATATGGAAAGAAGTTTGAATAAGACTTCAAAATAAGCACTTAGGTATTGCAACCCAGCCTTGCACCTTACTGCCCTAAGTGACAGAGGCCAAAATGAATGAAATAAGTAGTAATTAAACCATGAGTAGGGGGGTGGTA
Source organism: Buteo buteo (assembly GCF_964188355.1). Classification (NCBI taxonomy): domain Eukaryota; kingdom Metazoa; phylum Chordata; class Aves; order Accipitriformes; family Accipitridae; genus Buteo; species Buteo buteo. Next base: position 34,090,085 of record NC_134178.1, read on the forward strand.
ATTTACAGTTGCAGGAGTCTGCACATGTGTGCATACATATATACATTCGGAGTTACACTTTTTAACAGGACAGCTTTCTCAAATCTGAGCAATGATAAAACTCTTAACACTAGCAAGCATTCATCTCTGAAGGGACTGTAATTTCAGACACAGTCACAGTTTAATTTATATGCTCATTATTTAAAACTAGATTGATTTATGAGGATGCAACACAGAAAACATCTGCAAAATGTCAGATCAACGTGACGAAACACCCAGTACTGTTTTTCTATATTAAAAATTCCCTTTACTCACTTAGCTGACATTTTGGATGGATGAAGCAGTTGAAGGAGTAGAGGGAAACAGAAGAATCTCCTACATAACCTTTTCTGCAGCTATGAACCCAGGACCAGTTAGAACTTGAACAATCCAAAAAGCCAGTCATCAACTCTCCACTTACTTATATCTTAGGAACTGTCTTCCAATATCAAATCTTTTCCCCAGAATGGGAAAACAAACTGGCAATGCTTGCTTGTCAAAGGCTTGAGGTCTTCCATGTGTCTTTATAACCCAGTGTATCCTCAGAGAACCCTCCTGGGACAGGCAGTGGAGCTGTGTACAGAGCAGTTGGTTCAAGCTCATTGTTTATAGAAGTACCATGACAGTAATGCAGAGAACTCCCATTAAGAACCTTGTTTCTTTTCCCATCCCTCACCCCCTTCCAGGGGAGAGAGCTCTTCTGGTGAAATGGAAGCAAGGAGGTGGTGGAGCTGGCTGTAGAGTGCTAATGCCATGTTGAATTTTACACAGCTTGAATATACTAGATATCTGTATTGCATCCTATGCCTTTCAACAGAATGCCCAAGACACTTGACAGGCTTCTAGCATACAGTGCAATCATTCTTAAACTTGTTAAGCTAGCTCAAAATGGCACTGAGACTTTCCAAAAAAAGTGGGGGAGGAAAACCTCACTGTTGTATTCCATCAGCCTGCTACACAGCAGATGGTTCTCAGCTTAGCAGAACAGAGGTAAGCAACCATTCTGGAGCTAATAGAAGTGACTCAGAAGAGTCCTCAGCAGTTCATGCAAAGAGTGAACATGAAAGTTGGTATCACACAGACCAGCCTATGTAAAGGGCCATCCAGCTTCTGAAGATCAGAGGGTAGAATGGGAGATGAGTGGAAGGAGGTAGAAATTATGCAAACACTAGCACAAGACTGTATTTGAATCCTGTAGCTTACACAGCCACACATCAGACTGCAGGAAGACTGACACAGCATGTGACTAGATCTTGAGCAGAACTTTGGTTCTGGCTGTATTAGCTGCAGTACAGAACAGTACAGCTTTTTCTTCTGGTAAGGTCACGTACGAAGGAGTGTAAGCCTGATCACAGAGCTCTTGCAGTGATGACTTATGGCAAAGGTGAGGAAGAGAAGACATTTTAGTAATAGGAAACTCTTCAGCTGAACATTGAGACCAGTTTCCTCAACCTATTCATGAACCATGGCCATTTTAATGCTAGTACTTGACAGTAAAATAACTTGCCCAGGATTATTAACTGCAGCAGAGGTAGAAATCAGAGTAGCATCCACAAGCTGTTAAACATAGTAGCATGTTTTGGACAAGAGATTATGCATGGTCACTACAAAGTAACAGTTTCTCCAATAAGGTTTTGGTGTGGGTTTGGTGGGTTTTTTTCCTTGGGTTTGGGGTTTTTTTTTCCTTTTTGTCTCTCCTCCCCCAAGCAACAGAAAAAAAGTATTTTAATCTTTAAAAGAAACCCTAGAATAGTATAAAACAGATTTTTTTTAAATGCACACATTGGCACAAAATTGATTATTCCCACTAGAAGAACCATTTCTTTCAAAATAAGTATTGCAGTTTCTTTAATGTGAGGCCCAAAATCACCCTCATTAGAGTATCTTATCCAGGAGAGATATTGTTTGTTTCTGTATTGGAAATGTAACAGTTACATTGACCTTTTACACAGCCTTTCATTGCTAGATTATTTATTGTGTACAGCCTACTAAATAGAAAAAGAAGTTCCTTTAGTTGGTTTAGCTTATTAGCAGCTCAAATCAGATTGGTGTCCACAAATAGATGCTGTCTGAAACTTATTTATGAGATTATTGTATGTTATTTTAAAAAGTATTTTGCTCTGAGATTATTTTGGTTTTATGAGAATAAAGCACATCCTTTCTCTACATACTTGCCATATATACTCTTAATACTCTAAGTTCTCATGACATCTTATAGGGAAAGGAAGAGATCTGGCCCAGAATGGCATTTCTGCCATAAATGGTAGTGATTTATTGAGCTCTCTTTCACTAATTCAGCCACCTTACAGCAGCTTCTTACTGCCTACAAATCAGACCAGGTTTTCCCCAGCTCTGCATACAAGACCTCTATGAAATTACTAGGTCTTGTACACCCAGCAGATAATTTTGGATTGTAAATTTTGCATAGGAGACATCCATTAGCATTAGTTTAGCTTAGCAGCAGTCACCTATTGGATTCATGTTATGCCAGAGAACCCATCTTGTCCATTATTCCATTAATTTATTGTGTTAGTTTTCAGTCTGTGCCGTGAATAATCTGAATAAATCTTTCTGCATGCTTCCATTTCTCCTAGATATTGATGAATGTGCTGAAAATGTTTGTGCTCAACTCTGTGTAAACTCTCCAGGAAGTTATAGCTGCTATTGTGATGGCAAGAAAGGATTCAAGCTCTCTAAGGACATGAAGAATTGTGAGGTAAAACTACACTATGTAAAATTCCTTGCAGAAAATCATAATGTTGGATATTTCTTGATGACAGGTAAAGTTAGATTAAGGAAAATTGGAAGCTATTTAAGAACTGATTCAAAATTGCTAAGAAAGTGCTGGGGACTCTGAGCTGTAGTTTGGCTCACAAAGCAGACCCAGTAGGGATTTAGGTGCCATTCAGTTCATGCATGCTCATTTACAGGAATCCTGTCAAGGGAAGCTTGCCTTAGCCAGTCATCTTTATTCCCTGCTGCTACCAAAATAAGCCCCAGCCTTCTCCTATCAAACAAATAATCCCTCTTCAGCTTACTCAGAGCCAGAATACTCCATTTGTCCATATGTTCCCAGATTTTCCTTAGACTGCACAAAAGTTTTCACTCACTCTTTCAGAATTACTCTATGCTTTGCCTGTTTGGGTTGAAAAAAATGGATTGTTTTCCACAGTTCTCATCTGCCATAGCTTAAGAAAAAGCACTTAGTAATACTTGCCAATTGAAGAACATCTCAGCCAAAATTGGCTGTTCTTGCTCAGTTTGAAAATTTACATTTCTTAGTAGCAGAAAGTTTGAATCTCTGGAGAATCCCAGTTCAAGGATTTTCTTGTGAGTGGTTCTCTGTATACTTTGAAAAGTTCAGGCAGGCTGAGACTTGTTATGCTAAATGAGTTCAGATAACTGCTAACAAGAAACCCCACCTCTAACAGTATAACAAAATTGGGCTTAAACTGTAGGAACAAGGTCTGACACAAGTTCTAGCATGTATGTATTAGATCTTGTTTGTACTTTCTGAAATTTAATATCTGAACAACACCTGCAGTCATTATATTTCATTTTGCTTATTCATGAAATAGGAGGAGCATCTTCTAGCCTCATTACATGTTATTTTCAATACTGTTGTTCAAAAGTGATTAACTCTCTATCTGAAAGCTCGTTTCAGGCCTTTTAATTGGAAAAAAAAAGTGTAATCAGCTGAAAATATGTGCAATCTGAAGACTAGTGACACTAGCAGACATAAAATGAAGTAGCCATAAAATTCAGGATGAACACCTATATATTTAATGAAACTGCTGCATAGTGACTACAGAAGTCAGAGTTTGGGAACTGCATTGTTAACTTTTACCAAAGCACAGCATGTCTTGAGAACAGAAAAGCCCTTCACACCTGTTCTTGATTGTTCTGTAGGACTACTGTACTGCCATCATATAGAAGATATTCAAGGGGTGTTTTGAGGGATAACTTTAGATCAAAGAGACTTTTAGGCTCCTACTAGTCAATGAGACAGGTGCTCTAAACCACATTCTGGAAGAGTCTTCCCACCTCTCTCCACATGCAGAGCCTAGTTCCCTGTACCAAAAGGAAATCCGAGTGATTGACTTTTAAAACAAAACTGTAGATATTACTAATTATAACATCACAGTTTCAGAAGACAAAGAAGTCAACAATGCCTTAGAATGGATACCTGGCATTTGTTTACTGAATGTTTTACTAGTTCAAACTATACCACACATGAAATAGACATTATTCCTGGATATAAACGTCTTCGTTTAAAACTTCAGGTAGATGAATACCTGAAGGAATAAGCACCATTTTTTCCCCTCTCATTGCAACTACAGTTGGCTGACTGTGATTACTCACATTTACTTTGGCTAGAGCACTAGGATTAATCAGTTTTACATACTGTTGTAGGCCTTTCAGTTGCCACAAATACTTAGAACTTCTTTTACAGTTTTCCTGAGAATGTAGTCTTAAGAGCTTCATATCCCCACTAACAGTTCTCAGAAATACTAATTCAGTGCTACTCCAGCAGTCATTGTGGTGTTGATTTCATCAGCATGCCTTTCCAGAGCTCAAATAGGACAAGTACATTCAAGGAACAGCCAGATAGAAACATTTTCTTTTAATCCATTACTTAATCCACTTGTAAAATGTTACTTTTTATTCCAGGTAAATTATTCTAGTAGTACTAGAGATTGTTCAGCTATGAGTAGTTGTACATCAATACTGATAAAGAAAATAAAAGGTGGGGTTTGTTTTGGGGGGAGGGGGGGATGTTTGTTTGGTTTTGTTTTTTTTTTTAATTATTATTAAATCTTCAAGGCACAGCTCTGGCCCCATTCCCTTCTAACACCTGATCAGGTTTAGATTCCAGACAACTTTAATAATGGAGCCTGGCAGGACCCTTGTAAGTGCGTGTCACAGGTCCCTGGTGAAAGAAAAGTTCCTGATGGAAGATTTGAATTCTTGATTCAAATACTAAATATTTAAATATTAGTTGCAATCCACCAGAACTGCGTTTCAACCTGAATTGTCCTCCAGCAGCTTAAATAATGGACATTTCAAGCAAAAACAAGAATACACCCCTTCATTTGTACACAGGTATTCAAATTTAAAAAAAGAAAAAAACAGAAAAAGAAAAAGAGAGGTTAGCCATTGCTTAAAAAAAAAAAGAAAAAAGGGACAGCCTAACAATAGGAGCTGCTTCATGAACTATCACAATGCACTAACAGCTTTTTTTATTCTCTACCATTTTCAGTCTGTTACTGCATGTATCCCACTGAACCTTGAAAAGAATTATGAACTGCTTTACCTGGCAGAGCAATTTATAGGAATTCCTGTTCTGTACTTAAAGTTTAAATTGCCAAATGTCACGAGGTAAGCATTTGCTATTAAGAAAAGTATGCACTGAAATTATGAACATTTGTTTCCATGAATATTCTGAGGGTTTAGGAGTGCATTGCACGCACTAATTATATCACCATCTCCCCACTGGTTAAGATACTTTTATATGAAGAATGAATTGACTCGGGTTCCTGTGTATACTAGCACTTAGAGGAAGCTGGACTCATTTGAAAGTGGACAGACAAGAGTGTCTGGACTCAGTTTACAGCATCTTTTATTGGTTGTACCATGTCCTTGAGCCACCTCATCACTACAGACAGCAGTTCTTGTACATGGCAAAACTTTTAGTTCAGCAAAATACCTCAGAAACAGGTAGGAGGCATCAGCAGCTGTGTCCAAGCCAGGAATAAGTGCACAGCTGGGGCAAGACATACACCACTGGCATTCAGACGTGATCATATCTATGAATAACAGAGTCCAGCCATTACAGTCCTGGTTACCAGTGCTGTTGTAGGGAGAGCTGTATAGACTGGAAGAAAGAGTTCAAAGAGATCCAGACCTGAATGGGCAAAAAAGGAAGAGGATTGAGGGCAGTAAGTCCCATTGGTTTGTGGGCAAGAGAGCAAAAAGATTGGTGCTTCCTCATGACATAAGCTTACTCTTCCTCTGAAGGAAAGAGCAGGGGCTGGGGAAGGTAGGAGGCAGTGATACAGATACAGGAAGGCATTTAGAGTTCTCAACATAAAATTCAGATGTTATAGGAAGATAATTACAGCGTCTATTTATGTATGGGAATGGCTTTCATTTGGATGTTGCTGCTAGTTCACTTATGCTCTGGGTAGAAGCTGTGACATGCTACACACATACTGCTGAGAAACAAAACCAGGCAGATGCTTCCCTCCCACCCCTGTGCTTCATTTCACAGGGTGTTCCAAGGACACTGATAGAGCGCTGTACCTTGTCTAGAGTGCTGTCTGTGTGATTTACTTTACAGCTGTCAGAACAATTGCTAATAGTAGTGACCCCTTTATTACTCCTGGATTTCTTCGCTGTGGCAGCTGAAATTGCAGTGTTCCTTGACTTACTGAACAATTTGAGGGTAACAGCAGCAGCAGCAGCTGTTGAGCTGGTGATCCCCAGAGCCTCAGAACCTTAGAGAAGGACATAAATATTGAGAACTTTTTCCTCTGCTGCTATTCCAAGTTGACCAGGCATTAATGCTCTCCTGGAAGACCTTTCTAAGATGATAAATGTTTGAAGGTATCTTCGTAGTCTCTGTAAATACAGAATGATTTTTCTGTGGGTCTGTGTGAGAGACAATGACATCTAGTGGACAAAGAACAAGACTGAGAGTGAAAGCAACGCAGGTTGTTAATTACAACTCCCTTACTTGTTCCTTTTGTTGTCTTCAGCAAATCCTAACTTCCAAATGCATTGTTTTCTCCTTTCATCCTTCATCTAGTTTATCTAGTCCAAGAGTTCTAGGAGACAAGGACTGTTTTTCGCTGTACTTGTACTCTCTCTCTTCCACTGTACAGGCGGTACCATGTAAACCATAATTCTGCTACATACACACATTCAACCAATTGCCAAGATCCAGGTAACAAATCCTCAAATTAGAGAATGACATGTAAGAGGCAGCAGTAACCAAAGCAAATTGCTAGGTTATAACTGTTGTAGCACAACACTTGGCAACCCTGTTGTACTGAAGCACATCATAGATCATGAATTTTTTCTCCATCACATCTCCATGAAACGCAATAGGAATATTACATCTATCTTTGTACTCAAGGGGGTGTGATATCCTTCACACGTAAAGCTCATAGCAGATTTGGGAACTGAGCCAAGGCTCTTTCAAATCCCAGCTCAGGGTGCTAATCTCAAAACTTTTCACTGGATTCAGATGAACAAGGCTTACGTTATTAGATTCTGCTTTTGACTAATTGTGTGCAAATATCAGAACTGCTCAGATAGATACAGAGTTACCAAAAGGTTAGTATCTATGAACTTTTTTTTTTTACCCTATTAATGAGTTATCCTAGGCTACACAGTATTTCACGTTTCCTGTCTTCTTATTAAGATTCCTTCTTCACAACTCAGATTTACAGCAGAATTTGATTTCCGGACATATGATGCAGAGGGAGTTATACTATATGCAGAATCCCTTGACAATACAGCATGGATCTTGCTTGCTGTTCGTGATGGGAAGATTGAAATTCAATTTAAGAATGAGTTTGGAACAAAAGTCACCAGTGGAGGCAAAGCCATTAATGATGGACTATGGCATATAGTAAGCTGGGTTTTCTTTTCCCCTTTCCTTCCTTTAACCCACTATGGGAACATTCTGTCTTGATAAGTAAAGTAGGGAGAAACTAAGCAACTATTAAAAACTCTTAAAATGATGCCCTCAAATCCCAGATTTAAAAATCAACCAAGAAATCCACAAGAATGCCTTATATCTGGGAAGTCATGGCACCTGTTTACGATCAAGAAAGAGGTAACTACCACTAGCTGGCAACATAGGAATTATTCTTTGTAATCTTGAAAAAGGAAGCAGCAGAATATTAAAAAGTGTGATTGCATGGTCAAGTGCATAGTTACTTAATGCTTTGTCTAGAGAGCAAGTTTTACATTTGCTAGACCAGAAATCCATCTTATTCTTCAAGGTTGCATACCTAGGATGAAAGGCCTTGGTCACTTACACCACCTCTAAATCACACCAAATTATTAACATCAGTTAGGTTTTGTTTGGTTGGTTTTAAAAGGGGGCAAGAGAAGCTAGGATTCTGCATAGACTTCCTGTTTCAGTTCAGTACAACTTCCTCGAGATTAAAAATCCACTTTGATGCCTAATAATATCAGGAGCAAGCGTTGAACCCATTTAGTCTATGTCGCATCTGAAGATTCAATCCTCTGTAGCAGGTTGCAGTGACATGGACAACTGTATGCCAAATGTGGATTGGATATAGAGCAGTTGTAGAAATCAACTTCTTGCAATCTCTATAGTGCATAAAGCAAACTAATCAGCTGCATGGGTTTTCCCAGGGGTAGGATGAGGGTGGAATGTAAGATCATCTTCCTGTGGATGTCCATGGACATGGACAGTTGTCGTGATTCAAGTTTAAATATGCTGTAAATATTGACTGCATTAAAAGTATTTTACAAGTTAGGTATTTAGAGAAACATTAGTAATGCTTCATACAGATATATGTAATTAGTATTTAAAATATTCTACATGTTTGTCTGTTTATATGTAATTATTTGTATTTAATTCTAGATATCGGTTGAAGAACTAGAACACAGCATCAGTGTAAAAATAGCTAAAGAAGCCGTGATGAGTATCAACAGCCCAGGAACTCTTTTTAAACAATCACAGGGTTTCTTGGAAACTAAGGTGTACATTGCAGGATTACCTCGCAAAGTGGGCAACACTCTTGTTAAACAGGTAACTAACATAGTAAGAGTAATGTTGATTAATGCCATTCTGTTATTTGTTTGGGTTTGTATTGTTTACTTAGTAGTCACAGAGGAAGGAAGAGTGGCATAGAATCCATTTAGAAAATGAAAATCAGGTTATTAAACCACTGTTTTGAAAATAAACATGCATGAAGCTTTGTAGTCTGTCTTCAGTTAGGTTTCAGTTGAAAAAACACAGCACTTATGGTCTAATCTTTCAGGATTCTGTAGCCTGTTTCCTAATATAGCTTTAAGATTCCCTAAATCACCACCATTTCTGCTGCGAGAGCATTTCAGAATGATTCATGTTTCTAGTGCTGGCTTTTGCCAGGCTCTGAATAGGTATGGAATTCACTGTGCAGGCAGGCAGCACAATGAGCTTTCATTTTTATTAGGTTTTATAATAGCCCAGGCTAGACATGGCCCATGATTCTTTCAGTCTTCCATCCTCAACAGCTCTGTCTTACGCTGGAGATGGGTACAGTCAAGTTGTTGCAACTGTTTGCTTCACAGTCCAGGAGCACTCAAACTAATTGGCAGTCTAAACAGAGAGGCAAAAAGTAACTGTACAGTAGAGGCTGCACCTTTTTTTTTTTTCTAATTAAATCCATTTTTGCTCAAAAGTGAAACAGAGAGAAAAAATATGAAGCAATACAACAACATCCCCTTACCCAATAGAAAGTAATTCCAGAAATTTCTTTGTACTTTGGCACAAGGAGAAGATGAAACCTTGAACAAGGAACAGTGCTAGTGATCATTGTCTTTTGGCTACAGAAAAGCTGTTGTGACCTAGATGAAAGGACAGCATGAGCTTTAAAAACTGAAGCAATCTATTTTGTACAGATCACTGGCATCAAAATGGGAAACGTTATTAAATCAGAAATACCTTTTGAAGGCTGAGGTCCTAAATGCGTGCCATTTGTTTTCTCCCAGCATCAGTACTGTAACCTATAGCACCAATAGGGTTATTATTGGCTACCCAGAAATAAGCTGATATGTAAAGTAATGCCTTATTAACATTTTTAAAACAACTTTGAATGCAAACACCTAGTGCTGTAATTCTTCTACAGATTAACCCTCGGCTAGATGGGTGCATTCGTGCCTGGAACCTGATGAATCAGGGACATTCCGGTGTAAAAGAAGTTATTCAAGAAAAACAAAGTAAACACTGTTTAATAGCAGTGGGGAGAGGATCCTTCTACCCTGGCACTGGAACAGCAACATTTCAGATAAACTATAGTAAGTATTTTTCTGTCTATTCCTTTATTTTTTGCTGGACTGGTGATGAAACTGATGAATTGTTGAAAGGAAGAAAAAAAAAAACCCCACACACTCAAACTAAACTATACACCACTGCATTCAGCAATGATTCCCATAACTTCTGTTAGAAGTTTGCTTGAATGAGAATTCTGATCCCATTGGTGCAATCCATTTAACTTCTGAAGTGCTTTAGGTTGGGAAGTGTTATTTTTTATTTGCAAAGGATGGGTGCTGTTGAACACATTCACTTTCCAAAGATCTAATTCTGACCCCTGTTCATCAATGGGGAAAGCTATCACATTACTGACAGAAAAAGAACATTGAGGATGGAGAAAAGGATCGCGGATAGTTTTGTGTATGCAATTGTGCTTTTAAATGAACATCCTACCTAGATGTTTTAGGTGCATCTCTTGCTCCTTCCTGAACCCAGAACTTTCTTGCCTGACCTCCTGCCCTAATTTCAAAATTTTCAATCCAGAATCAACTTGTGCACACCCGAGAGCCCAAAACGAAACATCTCTTGAGCATCATCCCAAATCCAGTTTTCATTATGCTATTCCCCGTCGCAAATGCTATGCCACCTTTCAGCCCTGCTCTTATCCCCAATCCTCTTCATCCCAGGACTTGCTATTGTTTCCTAGGCCTTTTCTTTAAATTCCCTAGCCTACTTCAAAAGATTTCTCCAGCTTTTTATATTCTATTCTTCCAACCAACTTATATCACGGTTTCATATGCCACTCAAATTTCCTAACTTTCCTCCCATTCATTCATTAACATCCTGCTGCCATGATTCATCCTGACCTTTGTGTTTGGGGCTACTGCCATGACTTCACCCCCTCTCCTTTCTGTTCTCACACCCGGACCCCCAATACCGAGAGGCTGCCCATACCTACTGCTACCCTTCTATGAACTATTATAGCCCGCTGTCTCCCTGCCCATTTGGCTTTGTGCAGGGATACAACCTCACCTCATATTTTAGGATTTCTGCTTCCTCAAGAAATTACTAGAAATTGAGAAACTACTAGATTTGACTTCGGGGGCAGGGGGGAGAGAAAAGGCACTGGAAGAAAAGATACAAAGATCTCAAAATGTCAAATATCTCTTTAAACAGTAATTCTTATATTAGCTTCACTATGAATGCATTATAGGAAATTATATTTGCACCATCTGCATATTTACTTTATGCACCTGCATATTCCCATTTTAATAGTGGAACTGCTTTGGAATGTAAAATTGTAGAATAACTGCCAATCTTCTACTAAGTGGAAGCAATTTATGAGTAAATTAGTTTTTTGGGTTTAATCTTGAACTGACCTCTAATGAATGTGGCACCTATTCCACATTAGAATGGAGAAGGTAGCAAAAAAAAAAAAAAAAAAAAAAAAAAGTCAAATAAGCACAGAAGATTAGGGAAGATGCAGGATTAAAAGTTTTTCTTTTTTTTCTTTAAAGACTCACAGTTCTTTCTGAAAATTCCAAAGTTCACTGTTTTTTCTGGAGATTAGTACTAATTTTTCCACAGTGGGAGCAGACTAAATGCTAATTTTTAACACCATATTAGTTTTTCATTAGCAGATGGATTTATTAATTTCAATTATTCTTTTTAAAACAGATAATCTTGACAGTGCTGAAGATTGGCTAATAAATGTGACACTGACTATTCGCCCATCCACAGACACTGGTGTTATGTTTGCCTTGGTTTCTAATGAAACAGTGCCTCTTGCTTTGTCCATAGTGGACTCTAACTCCTCTGACTCACAGGTGATCTTACAATTATCATAGCAGCTGATACACATATACGTCACACCTCTTGTTTTTGTCTCACTTAACTTACTACTCCGTTTGTGAAAAATCAAACTAAAAAAAAGCTACTCATGCTTATTTGCAGTGGAGCTGGTAGGCTGAATTAATATTTTGAAAAAGCACTTAGATCGTATAGTGATGTGCAGAAAATGTGTTACTCTTAATGATTGCTACAGCAGTGACTAAGCACTAACTGCTCTTGTGTCAGGCACTATCCATTACATCACATGTTCTTCAACCTTTCCTTCCAAATGCACAAAGCAGAAAGGGGAATATTGCAGAAGTAGAATGATGATACTATAGTAATGGCATCATGTTACTTTCAATTTATAAACAGACATTTTGTCCTTAAGTTTCCATTTACATCAGGCATCCTGAGAGAGCATGATTATACACTATGGCTAATCCATGCTTTTGCCTGAAATGAGAACCTATAGCGAACACTTTGTTACCTTTGAAACTGTAGCAGTACTCCTTTTGCCTGTAAGAGAAACAGGATTTCACCTCAGAACCATAGCCAAAGATTTTTTTACAGTGAACATTCTGACTTATAAATTTAAGAACATAAATGAATGGCATTCATCACCAAAGGTGATGATTATACAGCAATTTTAGTAACTTATCCAACTTAATGTACTAGTTTTTAAAATGTGGCTCTAACATTTCCTTTTCTTCTACTTCCAAATATAAAATGCATCAGAACTAAGTATAATTGTGTGTTAAAGTTATATGTGACATCTTTTGTGACCTACCATTCTTCCATTTAGAAAATCATTGTGACTATTGGAAACATCACTGTTGCACATCTGGAATCAAAGAAGTTATGTACACCCAGGAAAGTTCTGGTTGGACTTCTAGTGACCAAACAGCAACTTGAACTGTCTGTTGATTCACACACAATCAGAAGCAATTCAGAGCAGCTGTCTATCCTGCATCAGGCAATGATGGCAAATGTTGTTACCTACTTGGGTGGCCTGCCAGGTGAATTCTATTTCTTTTCATTAATTTGATTATTTGTACAAGCCTGATTATATTCAGCCTTACCCAAGCTAGAAAAAGTCTACAACTGTACAAAAAAACCCCAGTTTTTTTTCCCAAGTGATTCGTATTTCATCCATTCTATACAGCTTCTGAGGGATCCTGCTTTTTGACAGTAGCATTATTAGGCCCATTAAAGGGCATGGGTCTTTCTCTAGAGGTTCGAAGTCTTGATTTTTTAGCTAGGGAGGAGTGAGCATTGCGTATTTCTGATATGCCACCAGCTGGCACAATTTAGGAACTGCATCAAGCATGTAAGAAAAACAGGCATTTTTAAGTAAATTGTCAGAAGTGCAGAAGGAGAGGTCAGGTTTCAGTAATTAAACTCTGGGCAATAGATGACTGGCAATCTTTGAGACAGAAAATGTGTTGAAACAGCAAATATTTTGATTAAAGCAAGCTGCAAGCGTATCCCCAGTCTTAAGACATGTACAAACGTTATTTTGTACAGGAAGTGTACACATGCTTATCTGTAAAATAGTTTGACTTCAAGCTGAATCATGAAGAAAAATAGCATTGCTGCAGACAAGGAATTTGCAAAGCCTAAGATCTTGAAAAGAACTTGAAAACTAGTAGAGGAAAGACACCATGTTTACAACATTACTACTAGCAGAGCTTTTCTATATTCTCTATTAAAGTTACTTTAGGGAGAATAAGCCACAATTCCTAAGGAAATTCTAAGATTTTGACCAACACAGTTTTGAATCGACATCCATTTTACACATAGGCTGGAGTGTCATAGCACTGCCCCAGTTACTGTTGGTCTGTATGTGCAGTGTGTGTCTTCTGCAGGAGTCAAGGGTGCACAGGAGGAGAAAGGAGGGAGGAACTGTGTATCCATTGGAGATGATCTCTTTAGGCATTTCTTCCAAGGTAGCTTACACAGGAGAAGTTGGAATTATGGTTCACCCTCTAGACTTGCTTGTCAGAATAGAAGAAAGGTGTTTAGGGCAGCACTGCAGGTATCACAGCCTCTGTCTGAAGTGGTGGTTGCCTGAGTATCCAGGCCCGTATGTTGGCATTTATTTGTTCTTTACAAGTCTTCATACACTGGTAATCAAGGATGTAACAAAATTTAGGCACCAAATATGACAATTTCTCCTCTAATTTTGGTTTTGAATGGATATGCAATATCTTGGAAACGAGATAACCAGGTGAGTTCAAATTGAATGTGTAAAATGAGAATAATGCACTAATGGTGCAGTACCATCACATATTGCAATAGGTCAGCGTCAGTATCTTTGCAATACCATCTCTCTTCTTTAAAAGAGAGATGAAGTCAGTATTTACTTAGTAGAGATGTGTCAGTAGGTTAACTGAGCTATAGTAACTTAAAAAATATTCCAGTAATTTCTTAGACCTCTTCATCTTTGTGATATTTAAATGATTCTTTCTAGTACATTGCCAGCCACAGAGTAATTAGCATCTTAAGAGTTAAGACCTTGGCTTCAGTCAGGCATCCTAAATAGATAAGAAGCAAGTGTTAGTTACTTGTTGGTCCTTAAAAGTGAGTGTAATCTCTCAGTTTTAAAAGGTATCTTCAACATGCAAATTAACAAAAAACCCCCCTCTGCATGCATAAACAGTCTCTACTTGGAGGTCTCAAAAAAGCAACAAACCCCCCCCACGTTATCCAAAGGACCCTCTTCCACAACAGCCTCTGTTACCAAAAAGAGAAAAAGTAATATAGGAAAACTACTTTAGATCCCTGTGTACAGCCAGTTTGGCTAGACCGATTCATTCACTCACTCTAACTCACCCCTGAAAAGCCTCTGAGATTACTGAGCAGTATAAAAAGGTAGGTAAGGATCCCCACACTGAGCTACGATGTACAGAACTGTATGGTTAAAAGGCATCTAACAAAAATATGCATTTCATAAAGGCCAGAAGTCCCTATTTTTTATACATGTTTCTTCAAACTAGTAACAGCATTGCGAGTATGCCTCCTTGTTAATTAATACAGCACAACCAGTGCAGGCTAGATGAGACTTGCACAGTTCTATGACAGCAGTGTTATCATCACCAGAGTAAAGAGAGCAGAAGGGCACAATTCTACAGGAATTTGTGCAGTACCTCAGCTTACAGCAAAATAAAATGACAAGGAAGCAACATTTCTTGTTCCCCAGACAATCAAGTCGATCTTCTAGGAGTGATAGGATGATTAACATCTGAAAAAAAAGGTGATGCTCTTGAGATCAGCTTCTAGGCATCCTCATTCTAGTTGCTGAAGGTACGTGGATCACCTTATGTCTACCTTGAAAGACTCCAGTTGTACCCTAAGACCTCAGAGCAATGCCTGCTTGATTTTGTGCTTAACATATTGTTTCCTGAAGCATATCCATGATCTGATATTGCCGTAACCCAAACAATACCTAAATGAGGAACAGATAAAGTGAGTCTTTTACAGAGAATTCCCTTCTAAGAAGCAGTAAGGAAGCAGTAAAATGTGTGGAGTTCCCAGGGGTCCCCTATCTGAGAACCTGCAGTTTTGAATCCAGAGTAGCTTTCTGGCAAAACCAAGATGGTTCTCTCTGTGACCTCTAAAGCCATAAACATCTGTTTGTAGGTCAGTATGAGAACAGTGGACGCCAGGAAACAAACTATTGGTTCACTGCTGTTAATACAGGAAATACTGCTATGAAAAACATTCACATAGTTAGGTTTCTGGATGGGAATAGACTCCTACTGACCTCTCTCATCTTTGCTGACTTTATCTCAATCTTAAAGAAAAGGGAGAAGAACTTAAATGTTTCCTTCCAAATTGCTTTTTTCTCCCATGGCTGGCTAATGGATGGGGAATGTAGTATTCCCCGTGTTTTTTCTAATCTGAAAAATACATAAGAATTTGTATGCCTTGGCCTAATAAATTGAATGTGTTTCTGTGCAGATGTTCCTCTGGGTGCTACGTTAGTAACCGCTTTTTATAATGGCTGCATGGAGGTGAAGGTCAACAACAGACAGCTGGATCTGGATGAAGCCATTTCTAAACACAATGACATTAGATCTCACTCATGCCCACTGATTATGCAGTAACCATTCAATTCTTAATTTAACTTTTTTCTTTCAGATATAATTTGTGTAATTAGTCTCATGCCATAATGAAGCCTGTATTATTTTATTCAAGATGTGCCAGGAAAGTAATCAACAGCCTGTTTTTCCTCCCTTTCATATAGAATGAGGGAAAAAAATCCCCTCTCTTTTCAGCTGTAAAGAGACAATCAAGATGAAAATTCTGTAAAATATTCTTTTATTCATATCAGTGATAAATCTTAAAGCTAGATTTATCTTCCATGTTCATACTATGCCCTTGATATATTTAGTTTGGAGCAAAAGTTCAGGAATTTCTGTTTAGAACCAATTTTAATTCTTATTTTTCATATATCAGCATAAAGTTACAAGTTGCAAATTTTGGTAATGTATTTGAATCTAAACAAAACCAGTCTCAAACTTTTCCAAGCATAATATACAGAGAAAAAAAATCTCTACAGGTTTTGTAACATGTGCTTTTGGTAAAAAAATACCGCGGAATCCAGAGCACAAGCTCTCAGTGAAAATGTTTACAAGTTGTATCAATATTGGTAAAGCAACTTCAAAACTGAAGTGTTTTTGTAAGTAGCTCAATTTTTGAAAATAGGTCTTGTTATACTGTACCAGCTTTAATTCTTCTATCTTAGGAACCCAGCTTTAGACAGAGTTCTGGATCAGGTCAGGTAATTTGCTTTCAAAGTGGGTTAGAATACACCCCAGGCAATTTTGGAAAACAGAGGAGATGGCTTGAAAGAAGGAGCTCTGGTCTTCATCACAGGACATCAAACTGGACTTTGCTAAGTAAAGCTGAGAATTTGCGGTAAACATTTCTTCCATTTGTGACAAATCTAGCACTCCTCAAAATGAGCACCCTTTAATAGTCCATCATATTATTCCCTTTATTTAGGTCAACCTTGCATTCACAGAGCCCCAGAAGAGATTTGTTTGTGAGTTCTCTTGCAGTTGTGTTTCTGACATACTTGAAAGCCTAAATTTTTCTAGTAACATCAAAATGTAAAGCCATATTCTGCTCAGCCAACTTTAATGGAACAGGTAATTAGAAAAGTATTGTTTTCCTCAGGTGTGCTCATTTCAAGCATTTCTAATACTTCTTTAACACCCTTTGAGTGCTCTTTCCACTTCCAGCCTCATTTTCACACAATCAGAAACCTCCCTGTGCAGCTCACCTAGAGGTTTTGTTAACCCCAAACCAAATAAATAGCAAGAGAATTGCTATAAGCAATGAATATATACTCTCATCCATCAACCGGAGAGACATTTATCTGCCAGGATTCTTGACCTGAGATTTGCTTTCTTAGCTTGAGACATTGAAGTGGAAATGTATGTACAGAAGGATGGATTGTGACAATACTCACTTTGAGTATTGCCTTTCTCCAGAGCTATTCCCAGTGACATTAGTGAGGTTTCTTTCATTGTTGAGCACTAACATTAGTATATCAGTATTGCAGAATATGAGCCCATCTTTCAACATTATTGCTTTGTCTGAGGTTATAGTTAACTTCACTTCCCACTTGTGTAATGTAATACAGGATTTGCTTGACTTTCATACCAGCCAGCCTCAGTAGAGTCTCTGAATCTGTCCAGCCCTCGTTCATACGTAGCTGCTTATCAGCAGGAATACCATACGGCTGACACTCAGGGGCTAATTGCTAGTGAACTAATAGTTCACTTTTCTAGGATGGCATGTAAAAAAAAGCTTTGATTTCTCCAGACTCCGTTGAGGGGAAATAACTGCAGGAAAGCATTCCTCCCTGCTCTCCTTCCATCCCAACACACACATTCTTTATTTGGGCCTAAGCTGAAGAAAAAGTTGACTGAAATAAGTAGGTTTTGCATGCAAAGCAGAGCTGAATTGGGACTTTTGACATCAAATAAATACACATGTGATCACTATTTACAGTATCTCACGGCAGCACCCACTAAATTCTGGAAAGCCCTCGGGTCAGCCTCTGCCTTCCACAACAAACACAGAAATGATGAGATGAGAAACACACAGTAAAGTGTCAGCAATACTCTAAATGCTTGTGTCAGCCTGTGCGACCAGAAGAAAAGGTTTGGGGTTTTGTTTGTTTGTTTTTTAGCTTTTGTTTGTTTAAGGGTAATAAATGGTATAGAGGTAAAATGAAAGAAAAAAAAAATTTCTCATGCAGTCACCATTTCTTTTTGTTTTCATGGAATAATGTTTTAGGGTTTTGTAGTTACAATGAAACCTCTGCACTTTTTTTTTTTTTAATGTAAAAGTGCCTCCCTATTGTAAGAATTAAATAAAGCAGCATTTGCAAGTTTCTTTTCATTTTAAGTTGTATTTGCATATCTTCGTTCATTTTCACTGTGTAAGACTTGTTCCAGTGGTCAAATGGCTTACTCAGGAGATTGTGATAATCTTCAGCTTCAAAGAAAAGAGTTGGCTCAAATTAATATGCTATCCAAATAGGCATCCGTATTCTCTAGAAAAATTTTTAAGTTTATTAATTGTTCAATATTGCCTGAGGAAATTAAGCTTTACTTAAAACTACATGTGGAAGAAAAGGGATCAGTGAAAGTTATTGATTCGTATCTTTTCTCCTTCATCAGATGATTATGCCTAAAAATACAATGAAGTACATTTCAGCAGGGGCCATTCAGTGTTTATACAGAACAGCTGCACCTGCTCTGTGCTTTTTCAGCTCCTGTGCACCAAGTGTTAAAAATCAGTATCTCCTAATTTCCTTGAAAATGAAATCTAGTCATGGAATTGGTTCTCATTTATACTAGAGCAGCTTCCTGCTTACATGCCTGATCAACGTTTACTTTACATTCTTTAATGCTTGCATGTCTCCTAGTAGATTGAGTGCAAACACCTTCACTGTTGATACTCAAGATTAGCTCTAGAGCTGTCATCTTCAGAGAAAGAGAGGCCAAACTCATTTTCAGTCATTCTAGTCCTGCTTATCACTGAACAGTGCACTGATGTTGGTCCTTTGATGTCATTAGCCATACATACACGCTTAATATTTTGTTGCCTCAGCAACCTTATTATATCAAAATAACCACCCTGATTTGGGAGCAATTTCATGTTTCATCTGCCAAAAAGAACAGTTATGTACCAAAAAAATGGATACAAAGAAAACCATAACAGCTAATACCAAAGGGGTAAGGAATGGATCACTGTGACTAAAAAAGAACCGAGATACTCACACTCTGTTTTTGTCTTTTCCTGACCACAGTCCCAGAGCAGCAGTTCAGAGCTAGGTGACCTTGGTTCCTGTCATTTTAGATAGCTTGTGGGTGCTGAAGTGCCAGCAAGATGGAAATACCATTGCACTATCACTGGAAATCAGAAGGAACATCTACAAAAAAATCCATCCAAACTACCTACAAAACCTTCATAGTAACAGGGTTTACTGTTCATGTTTTTAAAAAATGCTTCCTATCCACAAAACAACTGTACCCCCATTGTTACACTGGGCATATCCTTTTGCTCTCAGGGTAGTTACATTTCAATAGGGATATGTGAATAAGCAGCTAAATCAAGCTGGTTCCAAGTAAGGGAGCTAGTAAGTTGCTTATAGGCACTTGAATCAATCAAGTGGTTGCAAATCGACACAGCTGTATGTAATTCAGGACTTAACTATGTAGGGTTTTTCTGAGTAGGTTTGTTTGTTTGTTTGTTTTGGGGTTTTTTTTAAAGGAATTTGTAGCATCTCAGCAAATTAGGAATGTGGCAAAACCACAAGTAACAAGAAACCAGTATCACACAACATAGGTTTGCAGAGCCACAGATTCCCGCCCCCCCCCCCCCCCCCGCCTCCCTGCCTTGTCAATCAGGATGAGGACCATGGGAAGCACAACAACATGTAAAGCAAAAAAACCACTCACCGCACCCCTTCTCCCCTTCCCCATAAGCAGTTAGGTGCATTTTGGGAAAGTCAGATGTGCAAAAATTATTATGACAACAGTACTTTTTAAAGTAACATTTTCATACACAAACATTAACATAAAAGCATCCTATGCAGCAATCTGTGCCAGAAGATTTTCAAAGTAGCATGGTGCTTCATTTCTGTCCCTTGATTTTGGAAACACTGAAAAGGCAGAAACCCAGTCCACCTTTGTGTGTTGGCTTCTATCCAGCCTAGTGGAGCACTTGCAGGAGGGACACACACACATAAAATTGGAAACAACACTGACAAAAAGAACCCCTCACCAAACAGCACACACACCAAAAAACACATGCCCATTCGATCCAATAGATGTTTCCACCTTTCCTCTCTCTTCCACTCTATGCCCCTCCAAACACATCAACGCCTCTTTCAAAAAAACCCAGCTTACTTTTTAACCTCACTTGGCAATTTTCCATCATCCAGCATGGCAACAGTTTGCTCAAAAGTCAGGGCTGTGTGTGTGCCCCCCCACCCCAAGGCCAGCTTTACAAATGCATGTATATGAACAGGCACGCTTGACTGTAAACTGCAGCTTAAGCAAGGACTTCATATTGCCCTTGAGTATCTGTCACTAGAAGAGTAACCAAAGACACTGAAAGTACAAGACTCTAGTTTGTGATGCCAGACCTGCTATAGATAGAGTCTCTCTCTCACCTTTCCTCATAAGCAAAATAGGTCCTTGAAGCCCTTCTGAAAATCTTGCTTTACTTTTGCAAGCCTTAACGTTTCCAAAGTAGTGCTTTGTTTCTTAATGCTCAGCAGGAAGCTGTGCTTCCCTCCCCTCCCATCCCCCAGTTAAAAGGTAAATAAAACCCAACACAACAGTACACTGCTCCGCATTTACAAAAAAGCCATATAATTAGGTTTTCTAGAGACAGGGCCAGCATCAGCCTCATTCATCTCCAATCAGGTCAAACTTCCTCTGCTGAAGGCCCGCTGCAGCACTGGCGGGGGAAGCACGTGCTAACAGCAATGCTGACACCCGGCGTCAGTCAACTGAAGAGGTGTTGCGGGCCACAGGACTGGTGAGCAATACTTCCAGAATTTACTAGTGGGTTTATTTATGATATTATAAATAAAATATTAATTAAAGGTAAGGCCTTAATCAGTGGGACATAAGAAGAGCACTGTAAGACACATGCTAAGGTACATGTGAATTGTTGCAAGGTTTGGGTAGCACAGAAGATACAGAATAAAACTAGCTTTGCTTAAAACAAACCCCAAGAAAGAAAAGTTCATGTATAAAACAGCCAATATTTCTGGTTACCATTCAGCAGTAGCTTACCTTTCCAGGAAGGGTTTTTTCCTTTCTTCAAATTCTAGCATGATCCCCATCAACCAAAACTCTGTGTAAAAAAAAAAAAAGAAAGAAAACCACAAACCAGCTGTCATTAGAGCAAGCCTTACTCTTTTCTAGCCTATCACAGAATGCTTGATCATTCCCACGAGCTGGTCACAGACTCCTGCTGACACAGCCTGTTGAAAAGCAATCTTTCCTTTTAAATCTGGGAGGAAGCCAGCCTTTTGCTGAAAGGGTTTCTTCTGGAACAGAAGGTTGTGTGGATTTAACAAACCTGTTTGCCTGGAACAGGCAAACCCTATCACCTTGTAATTCATGACTTTATATTACCACACTGGGCAATAGAGGCATTAAGCAAGCTGTACAGATGAACTGAAGTTTGTGTCTCGGTGAAGGTTTATACACGCTCTCACAGTCTTTCAGAGGATTCATAAGTAGTTTATTGGCAGCTTCACAAAATCCTCATAGTGAAGTCATTACTCTGCATTTGCTGTTTTCCACAGATGTGAATCAGGATGACATGAGGATCTGCCCCAAAATGTCCTTCCATCTGCTGGGGTGGGCCAAAATCCCCAGTCCTTGGGGTGCTCCACCCCATACGGGAAATGAGATTAGTCTGGGTCAAACAGTCAAGAGAGGGACTGGTGTCCTGTCTTCACAAGTGAAGGCTGCTTTTGTAGGCACTTAGCTTTTTAGACAAAGGTAAAGGAACAATATTTCCAAGCATGCTCCATATAAAAAAAAAGATTGTCTCTTTAAATACACAATGGATAAGAACAATCTTTTCAAGTAAGATGAGCACAGTTACTGTAGGTCTCTTTTAAAGCGAGATGAGCCTTACATTGTTATTTTCCAAACTTTATTTACACAGGGAAGACTTTTTAAAGAAATAACTCAACAAAAATTAGAAATACAGGCTGAATTTTTTTCAAACAAGCAGACAGAATATAATCACAATAATTTGGGGCAATATGGGTTGGTAAGTTCTTTACATGTCACTGAAAAGCCCAATCATTGATTTAAATGACATGAATCTTCTTTTCGTATTTTGTTCCTGCAGAAAATAAAATGGTTTTTACTGCTGTTGTGAAGTGGGTAACTTACTTAAATGGTTACTCTTTCAGCTGTTTGTGCTCTGTAGCAACCTTTCTTCTGAACTGGCTTTAGACTTTCATCAAAAGGTGAAGATACAAGGAGTCCCAAGTTCCCCACCACTAACGATATTAGTAGTTGATGCATTCAGCAGTTCCTTGCTCCGTTTTGAGTGTCAGTGATGTCATTAGCTGAAGCCAGTGAAGCAGAGCTATGACCTATGATTTCAAGGGCTGAAAATGTAGTTTAGCTCATCTATAAGAAAGTAAGAACAAACTTTGCCAATATTTCAAACATCCAGCTACTGCCAGAAGCCTGAAGAAACTGCTGCTAAGCAAGGATGAAATTGATTTAATCAGTCTTACCTTACACCCTGTTGTAGGTCTTGATATAAAAACCACCCTCCACTTGCCCCCCAAAAACCAACCAGTGAAAATTTAAAAGAGGATATTAGTTCCTCAGGAATATGCACAATGTTTATTAAACAGATCCCTGAAGCGCTTCATGCCTTTGCCCAGAATCAATGGGGTTTTCTTCATTATGTGCACTGATTTTTCTGCTGCTAATGTTGGGTTTAACTCCTAAACTACAGAAAGTGTTTGTGTAGGCAGGTGCCAAAACAATATGTGAAGGAATGATCTCCAAGGGCACAAAGGGATGTTAGGCATCCACCTGCTGTTTAAAGTCAACCACCCCACTACCTTTCATGCTTCTGCAAATCTGTCTTGTTAGACAGCCAGAAGAACCTGATCTACACACAGTACCTCAAAGCCAAAACTTAAATTGTGTGCTATTCTTTACCAGAACAAAGATCTACCTGGGTACAAATACAGAGGTTTCTATTTGCAGTCAGAAGAGAAATAGGTCCAAAGATTCTCTGGCTTCAAACAAAAATAAAACATGCTTGTGACAGTACTGCATTAGGAGACCAATTTTAACCTGTCCCAGCTAAGTATGATGTATACAGAGAGTTAGAAAGCAACTTCCCAGACAATCCAGAAATCTGATGATTTCCCATGTCTGTTGTACATTGTACTATATATCGATGCATAGCATAATACATTTTTAAGTATTGTGTTGAACATCAGCTATGTTGACTTTATGCAGCAATGCCAAGTTTAAACTCCTGCTGGAAACTTTCTATCCAGACTTTCAGTTCCTAGTGATGAAGAAGTTGCAATGACACTAGTGACTTTTGCAAAGTGCAGCTAGGTTTATACACCACTGCCCCAGGGAGAATGTTGGGGACTCCAGTGTGCTAGCAAAATTAATCTCCACTTCGGTTACACCAGAGTTCAAAAGTCCAGTCGCTTGGTGTGGCTATGTCTGAGCCTTGGAGGAGAGCTAGCTGGCTGTCACTCAGTCCTTAGAGCAGAAAGGAGATGCTGGCTGGCCGTTTGAGGCAAGCAGAGGAGAGAGAGCAGATGGTAGCTGTCTGGTTTTTTGGTGCTTATGTTCAACTGCTGTTACGAAGCCCTGCCATCTAGAGGTACCATTGGATGCTCCACTGTTGTGTAGTGTGGAGCGCAGAGGATGTGTAGCCTATAGATGATACATCTACACTCCAGGAAGCAATGACATGTTACAATAACCCTCCTTGCTTTAAACAAGCTGTATTTGACACCAGCATGGAGCATGATGCAAGCCCATTTGTGCTGCTTTGCAAAGGGGAGAGAAGGCCCAGGTAGCACTGCAGCTGTTCTGGCTGCCTGTCTGTCGTCTCCACAGACACTGCAATGTTTATGGGTTGATTTGCAAAAATACTTACAGCAATTTTATGTCTTCATATTAGCTACAAGGATTCATCTGCTGCTGGTCACAAGACTGCCAGTTTTGTTACCTTGACTTATAAGGCAAAAGCCAACCCTGCCCCATGACCATTTTATTTTGCCTTTATAGCAAGAAAAGGTTGGTCCAAACACTGTCCTGAAGGCAAATTCTCTATTCTATGTTAGTCCCCTCCTTCCATATGTTAGGTTTCCCACCCATCATCCACACGGGTGAAAGCAGATCTGTGGATATGCTGCTACTCACTGAATGTTCACATGGAAGTTCATCTGAATACAACAGGAGCATTTTGAGATCCCAGTGAATGTACATGTCTGACCTACTTAGCTTAGCAATAAAATAGTGGCTATAGTAGCTGCCAGCACAGCTTCACTTGCAGTGTAATAGGCATGCTGGGTTCTTGTGGGCTCAAGCACCATCTGTGCTGCAGAGCTGGCATTTAGTTATCAATCCCCTTGCTGTTTCATAAACCACGAATGAATCTGACTTGCTTTCTTATGATTGGGTTGGTCATATAGGACTCTACCTCTTTCTCTGCATTTGTAAAACATCCTCATTTCTAGCCCTTTCATTCAATTTTTCTTAACTCCAGGATCTTCAAGTCTCCTCATGCTTCTGGATGAGGAAATGCCTATCTGAGCCTCCTCTATTGATTTGCATCACACTTATTTCCCTGCCTCTGTTGTTGATCACAAAGTGCGATTCAAAACACCTGGTGCCATCCTACAACATTTTAGTCTTAATACTTAGGTTATACAGCTCTGCAAGCTGTACTTGCACTTATGGGAGAACATGATCCCCTGCTGTTCCCCTGGACCAGTCTGAGGTCTATCAGAAAGGGATGTCCTGCTTCTAGAGTTGCTTTGAGATGTTGTATCCCTCTGTGATGTAGTTTTGAAGGGAAAGGTGCTAGCTATCATGGAGAACCTGAATTTTGATGACTCTCAGGGTAGTGACAGTACAATAAGGCTCCTGTCTAGCCCTCTGAGGTGACATAACCAGGTCTGACTCTGTACCTGGACTCACCTTAAGAGCGGCACTTCCATCTAGCCCATGTGCTGGGACTTGATGGTGCTATGACTTCATAGACACCAGGGTCTGCTTTCAGGTTCTCTGACACTAGTTTTGGGAACTTCTCTTTCTTCGATGGAGGGTTGAGCCCTTGCTTCAGAAAACACAGGTCTTGCCTTGACCCTTCCAATACTCTACTACCCTGGCAAAAGAGACCCTAATGTCAACATTGATGTTAGACAGGTTCCTGCATAACACTGCAGGGGAGAAGTGTTTTTCCACTGCTGACCCTTTGGAGCCTGACTCTTTATGTACAGTTGGTTTAAGTGCTGGTCTTCAGCAAATACCTAGAGGAAGCCAGCGCTTTGGATCCATTACTGGAAACAATCTGTAGATAGTTAGCTGGTCATGCAAATTGTATTGTTGCTACACTTATTAAATGCCTAATTTTCTGCTTTGGAACATTATCACTAGACCTGCCCTCTGCTTCTCCCACCTGCTGAGGGCAGAGGAAGAGAATTAAACAAAGTACTCTGACCCTTCCAGGAAATACACATTTGAAGTTGATGGCCTTACAGAGATGCTGACCAGCTGTTTATTATTTCTCTGGAAATCTTTGTCTTGTTTCCAATAAAACACTTTCTGTCATAGGTTCACTACGTTTCCCTAAGACTGGGGCACTGTTTTTCATTTGTGTTCTCTGTTTCTTGGCCAAACATTGCATTACAACCAGAGAAAGCTTGCAAGAATGTAGCAGCATATTGGGGTGGAAAATAAACATTCTAGGGGTATTGCAAGTATTTCCAAAGCAAGCAATATACCCTCAGCAGGGTCAGAATTAAAGTTCATCTGAAAAGGAACATAAACACATGACGGTTTGAGACAGCACAAATAAGATTTCTTATACACAGGACTCTGCATTGGGGGCGCAGGGGAGCTTCTGCTTTCAACATGACAAAAGGTGATGGCCTATATTAACATATATCTGCCATGTAGCACTTCTGTCTGCATGTATCAGCTGTGGCGATGTGTCCATTCAGTCACACTGCCTTTGTCTCATTGTCAAATATGTTTAATTAAGATACTAAAACCAGTGAGAAATGGATGTTTCTCATACGGCTAACTACTGATGTGCTGTCAGCGGAGCGTGTATGTGTGGAGAATCAGATATTTTAAGGCCAAAACATCCCTCCCCCCACCGTAGAATTTCTACCTTAGCTGACAAAAATCCTTTCACGTCAAACTAACTCCATTATTTTGGATGACCTGCTGCCACTTTTTCACTCAGTGCTTTGACATAATGTGATACACCAGATCTTAAAGAAATGCTCGTATCTGCTATGTTTATGTTAGCTGTTAAAGCCAACATAGTTACCAGGGAACACACAAGCTAGGCTTATATAAAATATTTGCTAATACAGTTATCAGCCTGGGACCATCAACTTGGAATTTGGTGGTCTTTCCACATGCTTGTCAGTGATGACTTACATATTCTTCCCTGGGGATCAGCTATCCATCATCCATTTGCTGTTCCATAAACCAGGTTTCCAGAAGAAAAGTCACTTTCTAAAGGTTATGCAAGATCTGCTGTAGAGAAAGAGCACGTGCATGCACCGCCATCTGCGAAAACCCTCTTTGGTTTTCCTCCAAAGTCCTTCTCTTTGTATCGCGAATGAAATCCAGAAATGCGAAGGAACTACAGAGAAGCAGAACCTGCGTGAAATTCACCGTTGGAGGGGACACTGGGCTGCGTTCAGAGCGGATTCTCCCGGGCGGAGAGCCGGGCGCTGGGTTTCCCGGGTGGCGGGCAGGGCCCGAGTTGCCCCACCGACCGCCCTCCCCGGCGGCACCTGCCTGGCCGCCGAGCTCTGAGGGCTCCTGGGGGCTCATGAGCAACGGGTCGTTCCCGCTTAAATCACAAGACGCCACGTTCGGTTCCTCGGCCTGGAAATTCCCAGTCAGCTCCAGCCAGAAGAGGCAAGAGACGGGCGGGTCAGCAGAAGCCAGACAGGGCAGAGCTGCTGCATGACGTGGTGAGGTCTCCTTAAGCCCAGCTCAAGCGCCCTGCAGAGGCTCACGGCGCATCCGAAAGATGTTTAAGTCCCTGCTTCCCCGCGGCCAGGCGCACTGAGGCGGGCGGTAATTCTCCTCACAACCCCGCGGCGCGAACCCGCCGGCCGCCGGGGAGCGCCTGCCGCCGCCGGCACCGCCGAACCGCGGGGTGGCGCTGCGGCACCGGGAGAGACCGGCCGCGGCGGGGGCCGGGCGGGCAGGGAGCCCCTCCTCCCCCTCCTCTCTTCCTCCTCCTCCCCCTCCTCCTCCTCTCCTCCTCTTCCTCCTCCTCTCCCTCAGCCTCCTGTGCAGCTACCGTCCCCGCGGTGGTTTGAGCAAGACAAAGGCTAGGGCAAAATGGTGATTTCTTCATTTTACAGAAACACTGTCAGGAGAAACCGACTGCATTTCATCTTCTAGAAGAGTTATAGTACAAATTAAGTAAGTCCTGACATTTGCAGACTTGTGAAGTCCTGTAAACACACAGGGAACGGGTTTTTTTGTGGTTTTTTGTTTGGTTGGTTTTTTTAATGAGCAAAAAGGATCTCTCCCCACCGTTGTAAAAGAGTAGACATTTAGTTTGGATGAACATTGGAAATGGCATTTGAAGATTTCGTGGAGTAACTGTAGCATGTCTGAAGCGATCTGAGTAAATTCATCCTCCCTTCTACTAGTCATATTGTTTTTGAATTAAAAGGAATTAAGAAGGTTCTATCTTGGAGTTTTAGCAATTACAAATTATATATAAAATCAGGAAAAAAACCCATAAATTGCAAATAAGGATAAAAGCAAACAATTCAGTAGTCTGGATAGCTACAATCTTCATAAATGAAGAAGGAATATTTGAAGTATATTGGGCAGAAACTACCTACTTTTTTTAGCTAACCCAAAACACTTCAGCGGCCATATACTCTGATGGTGATCTCAGATAAGCAGGGGATCCTCTCCAGTTATATTTTCAAGTGTCTCTAAATGGTCTGGTCATTCTTGAAGGATTTTCAGGCAATTCTAGCACCTGCAGCACCCACACTAAGGTTTTGTGTCTGACTATAAAGGAGGCTGAAAGCAGTTGCTCAAGGTACAACAAAGGCAACAACCACCTGGAGATGCTCATTTACAGGCTCCATACACTATTCATGAGAAAAGCAAAAAAAAAAAAAAAAGGGTGGGGGGGAAGAGGTGTGTTAAGGGATCAGAAGTCAATGCTTAAGATCCTGTTATGTACAGCTGGATTCCCATCCGCCATTTCTGGTAAAGGTCTCCTACATGTTCGGATAGGTTGGTCAGAGATTTCTAGCTAGAAACAGCTACCCTATTTCTGAAAGCTACACCAAGACCCTGGAGGGAAAAGTAAAACTAAATCCTAACCCAAAATGAAAGTAGCAAGTCCACATATTATCATCAACAACATTCTCTGTAGTCAAAATGTGCTGGGATGAAATGAACACATCTGCTTTATATCAACAGGCATTTTGGGTAGCATCTGCACATGCAAAATGTCTCTAAAGTCATAGTCCTGTACCACATAGACAGTAAGAGTTTTATTGCACAGTAGTTGGAGCTTTGACTATGCTATTATTGAACACAGCCCTACCAACATAGGTCTTACCTATTGACAGGTCGTATGAATGTTTATGTATAGTCTATTTATGCCACTGACTGTAAAATAAAGAGGGCAAAAAAGGCCAGATGAAGTAATTTTCTATGAAGAAGCTTCTTAGGAAGCACAAGATGGGCAGGATGGGGTTTTATCCTCAAATGTGCTTCAGTCCCCTATGCAGGTGGCAGGTTTTGCATCAAGGAATGGAAGAGGGAGTGTTGAAGAAAAGAGAAGATGAAGTGCACAGCTCTAGGCTTTTTCATTGCTTTCCAGAGCTCCAAAGGGACCAGGGGAAATGGGATATAAGCTGGCTGTTCTGACTTACACTGGTGATCAGGCAGGGACCAGGTGGCCCTTGTATGCCTTAACCACAAATATCACTTACAATAACCTTAATCCTTATTTTTCCCCTGAGTACTAGGGATAGGGAACAGAGCTGAGGCCAGTCTTTCAAATCAGCCACACTAATACTACAGGGAAGTGGGAATACCAGCTTTTCTCCCAGCCATATGAACCACCAAATGTCTCACAGTCCCTGTTCAATTTTTAGGTAGTATTACTTCTTCCTCTCCACTCCTTATCCCAACTGTGCAGTGTATGAATCTGATTTAAACTGAAGGAGCTGGTAAGACTTCAAGGTAGAAGAGAAGGTAGTCTCCCGTCAAAAGTCAAGTAATGATAAAAAACCAGTATTACCTTTCAACTGAATTTAGAACAATTATCCACACAAAGGAAATGAAGCTGGAAATTTGATCTGTTTTGCTCTGTAATAAGCATGGGTTTGGGTTTTGTTGTTGTTGTTGTTGTTTTGGTTTTGATTTGTCTATAATAAGGGAAGATTATACCAGTTTGGAAATATGGAAGTCCTACACGTGTTTGTAGTTCCCTGGTTGTCCTGAAGCCTTTTTGAAAAGCCGCTTCAGATACAGAACAACATAAATCTCTAAAACAAGGCTGACTTAAGTGCTAAGATCCAAGAAGAGTTGACTGCTCTTTGAGTTTCTTTAGAGCTTTTGCACGAGTTGCACACTTACAGCATGGCCCTTGTCCCTGTTGTTGTATTGATTTATTCTCATCCCCTTTACTATCAAACCACTTCAGTATCAGCAGTTCCTCAGGACAATCCCAAACAATTGGCTCCAACAGGGAAGCTTCCTTGAGCCCCTCCATAATGAGCATTCACAAATGTAATACTTTCAAGCTTTTCTGCTGTAGACTTGTCCTTCTGTAGTGGTATTTTTACATTTCAGTAATATATTGGTCCCATCAACTTGCTGGCAAGCTTCCTGCTTCTGATGTATTTGAAAAAAAAGTATTTATTGTTAGAATTTGCACCCTTGCTCCGCAGAATCTTTTTTTGGCCAGCTTTATTATGGCTTCACGTTTAGCTTGCCAGAAGGTTTATTATCTTTCCTATGTTCTTCATTTGGACTTCCACTTATTGAAGGATGTCTATTTTTACTTCTAATAACCTCCTTAGTTTGCTTTTAGCCATACTGGCTTCCCTTCTTGTCCCCAGTTCTCTTAGGCTTCAGGAGTATTGGACCAGACTCCGAACACTCTCTCTGAAAATGCCAGAAGAAAAAGAAAAAAGTACCCAACTTCTCGAAAGCTGCCAGAATGGTTTGGTTTGTTTGGGTTTTTTTTTAATTAAATTTGAAACTGAAAAGCATGCCCACCCTGTAGCAGAAAACTAAGGTTCAAAGCAACTTGCTCCCACTTAGATCCCCCCTAAAGTCATCATAGTTTTCCAGGATGAAAATAGAAGCATCTGAGAAGCTGATGGAGAATACCTTTCATGTGGGGAACCCCAGGAGGCAGAAAGATTTAGGTATGAGATTAAGTTCTTCAATATGCAAAACATCTACTTGCAGGTCTAAAAGGTTTAATCAGATCTTATGAAGTGATGCAAGTTCAAAGAATTTAACATGAGCATGTACTGCAGTGCTAGGGAAAAAAATACTGTGATGTTGATAATGCAAGAATCTCTGAAGTTAATAATTCTCAAAGCACGTGCACGGAGCTGGCAAAGATTGTGCCCTTAAAACAGTGGTCGAGAGGGAATGTGTGATTTAGTAAATCAGTCAAGCAGTGCGCTTTCATCTTTGGAGCCCTGGTTTATAACTTACTTAAGGCGTTAATTATAAATGTCTTGGGTATCTGTTCCTCACTTAATTAATCTCCACACTTACGTGAAGTGTGAATCCAGATCATAACCAAAAGCTCTTCTAGCACAGGCGGCCTCATCTGACTGGAGGAGAAGGAAAGCAGCTTTGGGATCCAGACAGAGCGGAAAGAAACTCACACCTAAAATCTCATTAATACTTCTGCACCAGAGATGGTAGAAGATTTCGCTTTTTCCCCCAGCAGCAATCTTCCAAGTCTGAGGATCCTGATCTAAACAGGGATCCTCAAAATTACTGCACAGTGTAACTCCCCAACGAAGAAGGTTTTGCAGAATTTTTCTGCAGACTTTTCTTAGTTAGGTTACATTATCTCATGCTGATCCCTATGGTGCCTAGACCTGTATTGTTAACCAAGCGAGACAGTTTACAGCTAGCATGGATATCTACGTTATTGTCCTATGACTGTAGAGTAGGCATGCCTATAACCTTGTGGCATCTGGTCCTTCACTGTGCAGTGGCATTAAATTTCTGATTCAAAGAATGTTGTCCATTGAAACTTCATTGATGAAAAGAAAAGAAAGGTGAAAACAGTAAGGAAGGTAACATGAAGATGAGAGAGAACAGAAACAGAGGAAGAACCAGGTACAAAGAAGAGATATAGATCCCGGAGAAGAAAATATGAAAAGCAGCAGACATGTGAAAGGCAATTAGATTGATTTTAATGCTTCAGAACCTGGACTTTTCTTATAAAGTGCATTAAATGGAGAAACACTGGCAAACATGGTTTGTTTCACTGCACCACACAAAGCACTTGTTAATTAAAAATAAATAAATCAAAACTTAGATTTCTGTGCACATCCTAGTCTTGTGGCCTGTGTAACTTGATTTTTAAAGATTTTTGATGTTTTCTAGTGATGAGTTCATATAGAATAAAGCATCAGTGGATTAAAAAAAAAAAAGACAAAAACCTTTTATGTTACCATTGCTCTTTCCAACCAGCTGCAGCATGAACATTCTTTCTATGATTATTTTTGCACTTGAGTTAAACATATAATCCCATAATGAACTCATCAGCTTACAGGAGCTTCTACATCTGTCATTTATGCAATCTGTTTATTATTGAAAATGTAGAGATGCACACATATTATTGCAAAGCATTATTAACCACTATAACAACATTTAAACATTAGATGGTAGTAGTTATTTTAGTTTTTAAAGAATTTTCTGGTTTAGTTTTCTGCACACAGTCAATCTTTAATTAAGATTGCAGTTAACTGAGGCATCACAGGCTATGTCTGGGTCACTGTTCCAGTTTGGAAGCTCATATGTGTCTATCTTCTACACTACTACAGCACAAGAATTTTCAGAAGTCAAAATTTTGTAGATCAGGGATTATTATATAGAATATCTGACTTCCCCCCCCCCCAAAGGAGAGACAAACAATATTTCTCAGATAGTACAGTCTTTGCAGACCCACTGAATGTGGCCCTGCTACTCCAAGTGAAGGTCATGCTTGATGAATAATCAGAGGTTTAACATTCTCAGTCCAGCTTCACTTCTGCTTAACACTTGCATCAGATAAAGTCTAGTTAAATAACTAAGTTAAGCAGAAAATACTGCTATTGAATGAAACTATGAATAGTTTTATCATGAAGATTTTTCCTGACTGTGACTGCATAAGTTTTACCACTTACAGTAAAGCTATAGTTTTACTATTATTATTTTAATAGAGAATAAAACAACTTTTCCACTTTTTGAGCAGAACCAAATGTGTTACAGAGGCATCTGTTTGTAATTGTCAAAGGTCTGGCTTCGCAGCAAGTGTGAAATCACCAATAACTAACATACCTGCAAATTCCAGTCACCTTTTTTATATAGAAACAAGCTGGTCGATGATGCAGAAGTGCAGCGTAGAAAAAAGGCAAGGGATTTGCCACCAAAGACCTGGCTAGAGTTCATCAGATAACCTAGAAGTAATTTCTTTTGCAGAAATACAAATATTTTTAAAACACAGTAAAATACATATTTGCCATATCACCCTCAGGGCTGTTGAAATAACTTGGAAATGTACTGCTTAATAGCTTAACACTGGAATCCAAATAGATAGCATCTCTTTTTATTTAAAACTTCTGATTTGGGTTTGATTTCCTAGCTTTTAGCAACTAGCTTTTGAGTTGTGAGCACTTGAGAATGCTGTTATTTTTATCTCCTTTTTTTTTCCAGTCAAGGGTAACAAAAACCTAGCTTTCCATACCTAATTTCTTCTCATTGCTCTAAGCTCCATGTGTGCACACACATATAGAGGATCATAGCTTCATCTGGCTCTTATGGACCCAAAGTGCTTCAGAGGAACAATTTTAACTGTTGTTACCTTTAGGACTCTCTTTGACACAAAAGCATAAAGTTCCAGCTGCATTGTAAAATTACAAAGCTAAAGTGAATCTCAATTTTATTTTGCTTGGAACCCAATGGGCAACCTTTGGTTCCGAAATCAGCTAGATGAAGGATCATGAATTCATGGCTCTTGAGCCTCTTGTTGTTCACCAACAATTCAGGTGTTGTTGGCTCAAGCGTGCAGGCAAAGTCCCACGACAGCAGCAGCGTCGCGGTGGTGCCAGCCCTATGGTAATCCACATACCCAGTGAGATGATGGAGTGACCTAATGGGGAGCGTTTACTCCATTCATTAGTTCATCCCCACCCTTGGAGAGGCAGGTAGGCTCCTTTCAGAGCACTGCTGGTACCTCCCACACGACAAAGCTTTCCTGAAGCACTCTTCCCACGTTTGGCTTTCTGGCTCCCAGTTCCTTCAGAATTTCCTGATGGTACTCCTAACATCAAGAAAGTTGTTTGCTCCACCACTGGATATGTCTTCCATTTTGTTTTTGACTCCTGAGTCAAGCCAAAATCGCATATCAGTCGGGATCTTGCTTGACATGAAAAGGTGTTATATCCACAAAAAGCATTAGTTCCTTAAGAAAAAAAAAAAAAAGATGCAGAATATACTAAAACTGTTTTATGTGTGCTCTGACTCAAAGTGTGAAGACTCTGCCAGTCAGATTGCTACATGGACGTAGAACAGTCTATAGAAGGAGTGGGACACAAGGAGATAAAATACTTTTATCACTTAATCTGGAAAGTTAACAAGACTTTCCATCTACATGGGTGAAAAAAAAAAGGAGACTCTCAAAAAATAAAAACTTCATGCAAATGAGTAGGTGCTCAAAAAAAAAAAGAATATTTTTTTTTTCCACTTCAATGGATTATGTTAAAATGTCATTCACCAAAATATGTTTCAAATAGTTCATACAGTCCGTCCAAACGTGGACAAAAATCCCACAGTCTTCATGAACATTTTGTTTTTTCATTTTCAAGTCTACACTTCTGACTGTTTTGTTGGGGCACCACGAGGCGGGCAGAGGGGTGTAATACTCCAGGGAGTTCAGCAGGAGTGGCAGCTTAAATAAGAGCCATCCCTGTGTAAATAGTTTGACAGTCATTTCAATTGCATTGCTTCCTGATCAGGATCATCATCTGATGGCCTTATCTCCATATGAGAGCATCAGATATTTTAATAACCACACCATTTTTCGCCAGCAGGCTATGAATATTCAATAAAAAATGTTTCCTAAAGTATTTCTTATGCTGGCCTTTTTTCCTTCCAAATGAAATTTAAAAGAAAATGAGGAAAAAGTCACAGCTGCTTGCTCTACATTCCAGTTTTCTAACTTTCTTGCTGTTGTTTTGCATAATACTACAACTATTCAATAATCACAAGAAATCCTGAGTTGCAACTACCAGATTTCACGTCTTTTGCTCTGCTCTAAATGCTTACCCTTAAAGACTTGAAAGAGGCCCAAAAAGTAGTAACCACCACTGCTCTATCTGTCACGTTAACCTCTTCTTTGTGGCTGTTTAACAAGAAAAGATGGTGTAGATTGTACTAGCCTGACACCATAAGAAGAAGCTTCAGTACAAAATTAATCAGAAAAAATTACTTTCATTCCTTTACCCAACTTGTAATCAGAGAAACCAGTGATTGCAGGAGCACAGGAACTGAGGTCTGTTGATGCCCAACTGCTCTCCCTCAAAATTGATACTTGGGCAATAATGACAGTCTTGTTTTACCTCTGCTATGCCACCTGAATATATAAATAGATTAGGGCTGTCAATATAGCATCTGACAGGAACTACAGATATTTAGGATCTGGAATGACTCCTACAGAAGTCAATGGAAGTCTTACTAAGGATTTTAATGAACGTTGGACCAGGTTCAAGGACAGGGAAAGAAAAGGTTTTGTTCCTGTGAGCACCTTAGGCCTATCCTGACCTCCACTATAAGGTTTTATTTTTTTCCAAGCATTTAACAGGAACAAATATTTGTATAGGTGTTACACAATTGTGCTATGGGGAAATGTTGAATTACAAAATAAACTGCATTCCTGATAAATTGTAATTACTGCCCAGGAGAGTGAACACCAAGAAACTGCTTCCTTTCAGTTGTGGGAACCAGGCGTGTGCTGTGCACCTGATCAGAAAAAAAGAAATAAATCCCCCAAACAAAAAAAAAATATTCCCACAACCAGAGGACTAGCACAGATTCACACCAATGTGTTAGGGATTTCAGAGTTCTGCACAGATGTCATATAGGCGACTGGGATAAGAGGGACCAGTGCCTGGTAATTATGGTTACATGAGCTGACATAAAGGAAATTTGAGATTAGAAACTCTCCTCCAAATCCAGAGGCCAGAAGTATACCTCCTGTTTACCAGAAGTAATCCCTTTCACTTCCATGACATGGCTCCAGATACACATAACACATGCAAAGGGCAGGATCTGGCCTCTTCATGTCTTGCTTTTTCCACAGTGCTGTATCAAGAGTTTCAAAGATGTGTCACCATCACCTCAAAATGTTAAAAAAAACCCCAACTATACGTCAAGCCTCAAAATTCCGGAGATATGCTAAGAAGTAGACTTAAAAATAATAAATGCTTAGGTCTTTTAATTTGCCCACCCCCTTTCACAGCATGTAAATTTCACATATTTCAGAATTTTTTCTAAAGCCACAAGGGCCAAAAATATATTTATTTTCCAACAAAACCTGAGATTCTCAGGTGAAAACCAGATTGCAGTCCATATTGTGAAATTCACGAAGCTGGAGGACTCAGCAGTGGCAAGGTGACAGACTCGTCAGATGAGAGCAAGAGGTGGCTGGCCAGCCAGAGTTAGCAGGGGCTGATTCTTCTTAAAAGCCAGCCAAAACTAAATTGGAGCCAAGGGGTTTTTGGCATGGTAAGCATGACCCGAGATCACATTCACACCCAGTGCTCCTGCATCCTGCCATACAGGACTGCTGCTGCTATTGATCCCTCAGCACATGCCTCTGCCTACACCTACACATACAATTCTCCTCATCCGGGCTCCCGCCAGGCTGACAGGGATTGAAATGCTCTTCCCCTGGTGTCTGTGGTCATCCCAGGGCCTGCCCGCCCCTCTCTTTCACAGAAGCGGGAGCACAGAGTCACCATGCGGGGCCCCAAAGACCCTGCCATAACTTACACCCCTTCTCCACCAAGCCCGGGGCTTACACACCCCATTTGCCAGAGCTCAAGCCTCTGCATACCCTGGGGCTCACAAACAACCCTCCAAGGGAAAATGAGAGCTGAGGGGCACAAACTGCTTCTGTGAACAGGTCTTCAACGAAAGACAGACACATGTGAGATATAAGGCTGTGGATCAATAAAATGGGCACATTTGTTTCTGTTTCCTCACCAAAGTGGAGCAACCTTGGGCTTAGGGCAAAGTCCTCAGAGATGTCCTCAATCTTTCTCTTACAGTTTATAATTTTTCTCTGAATCACTGGAGACATTGTCTGTCTCTCCTCTGTCCCACCCAATTTCCTTTGATCTTGTCTGGACACGCAGTTAAATAGAAAAAAGTTCTTCAGCTCCTTCTTCCTGAGGTACCTTTTTCCTTCAAAACCAGGAGGCTTTGCTTCTCCAGCCACTCCTGATTTTTCATTTCTATTATCTGTAGGGGAAGAAGGATACACTCTCCACCTGTCTACCTTTTGGAGAAGCTACAGGAATCAGTTCTCATACCTTCTGCCAATCTCTTGTCCTCTACCCATGTTTCCAGCTAAACATGGGATGAGGAAGGCTCATTGATATACCATTATCCCAAGCTTCTCATCTGGGAAAAGATCAGAACCAAGACTAGAATGCTTTAGCAATAGCAGGAGCCATGCTAAAAAACTACCTGTATTGTATAGATGTCAAAAGCTTCCCAACCGGGCAAAGGTTGAGGCAATGGCTTTTCTTTTCTGCCACTACAGCCTCTTCCAACCTACCAGCTCTCGCCTCTGTAATAGCCCCATTCAGAAAGGCTCAGACACTACAGAAATTTTTTGTGTATGTGTCCTCACAGTTCTCCCAGAAGTAGGGAAGTGCACCTTTAAAATAAATGGGAAACTGAGGTGTAGAGAGACTGAGTAGCACACCAGAGGTCACACAGGACACTGTGGGGTGGCAGATCAGGCTCTCAAAGGCCATTTTCGAGTGCCTCAGCCACTCAACCACTCCTCCTCCAGTCGGGTTTGGAGCCAGGAGATGATGTCTGAACACCCTTTTAATAAAAAGAAAACCAGGTAAAGCTTTCAGCTATAGATCCAAGACTCAAGCCTTAATTCTCCACAGAAGCTCGGTTTGCTTCAGTTTCAGTCCTGGACAGCTAAAGAAAATGTTCTGGGCCACATCCTCCATTCATTCAACCCTGCACAAAATCACTCAAACCAACACAGCTTCACCAAAGAGTTGCCCACACACCTTATTTACTTCTCATTCCTTGGATGTAGCCCTCACCCAGATGACACTGAATCATGTAAAGCATAAAAAAAGGTGACACATTGTGAAAAAGGGAGGGAGAGTGTAGTGGAGCAATGCCATTTCCCCTCCCCATTTTCTGTAAAATCCTGCCTTTGCTAGCATATTACTTTAGCAAATGAAGGGAGTATGGGTCACATTTAGGATGAAGTTCAGCCTCCACTCAGCCTCCACCTGTAGTTGACAGCTGGACCATTTCTCCAGTGCAGCCAGTTTGTTAACACTCATAACTTGCCCTTCTAAGCAAAAGTACACCAAAGACAATGGGAAACTCAGACTTTGGGCTGGATAACAAGTATTTAAATAGCTTTCCAACTCAATGAGGCATTTTAAGCTTTTCATTAGCAGTAATTATGCAAGAAGTAGAGGTCACCACCAGAAATTTTACAGAGCTTAAAGAGGCAGCAATCAAAATGAATCTAAAGTTAGAAAATTAAATTGTACATGAACACAAGAGGCAGCTAGATGGAAGCTATTGTTGCTGTGAATCATTGCCTTGAAAAATTGTCTTTCTTTTTATGTTGCTTTTTTTCAACTTTTGACTATTAAAGCACGAAAGTTTTAGGCCCAAGGTGATATTAACAGGACTCAGTGAGGTAAATGAAGAGAAACATCACGTTGAATTAGCCCCCTAAATTATCATGCAACTATTTATTTATGATTTCAGACAGGGAACAACAAAAATCCTGTCTTTTGGCAAACAATATCTTTCCCTCATTCTTCCTATCTACTACATCAGGCCAAGCCAACCCAGAGAGAGCTAGAGATTTTGGTTACTGATGTAGAAACCAAAGTTCTCTACCCCAAAAGTGCTTCCATGTAAGCGGATTCTGAGCAGCGACATTTATGGGATCACAGCCCTTGTGTAAGATGCTGCTTTTCTCTCCGTTAATATTCCAGGAGTAGCAACAGAAGAGCTGTAACACAGCTGGAGGCACTTGGAAACCATTCTGATTTACTGAAGTAGCTGCATACAGCACTGTGAAGCTGACCCTTATGCTCCTTCGAGAGCGATCCCGTACTTAGAAAATTCATCTTTCATTTTCACACCACATGGGTCAGAATCCCCGAGAGAATGTGGACTTTCAAAATGCAATGCGCCTACTCTTCGAAGGGTCGTGGTGTACAAAGCCAGCCTCAGTGCTCAGTGTGAGTGCTGATGCTGGGCTTTCCACCCAGCATGCTTCCTCGCTCAGGGCAGCTACAGGCTCGTTAAGAACAAATGCTGATTGTGCCCATGCACAAACGTTGAGTAGGAGGATGAAGGCAAGCAAAGACTTCTTGAGCCTTTGCCCTGTGGCTTGCATCTCTGTAAAGACAAGCTACATATTGGCTGCCCAGATCAAATTCTTAAGAGGTATTTGAACCTTTAACTAAGCAAAGTTTCACAGAGAGATGTAATTAAGGACTTCTATCAAGGTGGAAGTAGCTTACTGATGGGAAACAGACTTCCTGAAACATGGGAGCATTATTCCCCACAAGGAGAAGGACAACCTGTTTGATTTGACAAGCATACAGATTCTTTAGAGAGCAACCAAGTTACCTGTAACAGGCCTGTTCTCTAAATGTCACTACTGTCCATCCAGAGGAACTTCAAATATTGGCAATGTGATTATTCTAGGTTGGCGGTGCTGAACAAGTAAGTACAACCTGGCGCATTAGTTTTCTTTTTCCATTTTTGATTCAGGAGCGGAGAGTTTCAAATGGACTGAGCAACTCAGGAACACACATTTGAAACCATCAGCACGACGTGCTCCAAAATCACAGAGCACATCGAATGTCTTGTTCTGCAGGAATCAGAAGAGGCCAAGTCCTCAGCAAACTCTGCTAACAAGTGAAGATCATTTGGCTTTGAGAGCGATACGCTGATTTCTAGCAGCTGCCAAACTATCCATAATGGCTTTAAAATACACTGTAATATAACAGGATGAAAGTCACAATATATTCTTACAGAGCTACAGAAGCTGTAATTTCATGTTCAAGCTGCAAGATGCTGGATTCCTTTAGAAATGGTTGTGAGTTCACTTCCCGGTCATGCTAGTAAAAGACCTCTGTGATTATAGGGCACAGGAGAACCAAGGCTCTATAAATGTGAAGTAATAAACTTTCCTTACCTAAATAATATAAGGGCTGCATGTTCCTGTTTGAACTGCAAGCTCTGATGGTACAAGTTAAAGCAGAGTATGAGTTAATTCATTCAGGGGCTGCTACTGGATAAATAATACATAATAACGGCAAATAATAATTCACAAAAGGCATACATTGAGTTAAATAATGTGGACTCTCAAACATGGAGAACTGCCTCCTCATAAGAAGTCTTTAGCTTTGATTAATCATTTGTAATCTGATCAAATGGAAGAAAGCAAGCTGCCTGGTGCACATGACTATTTTCCCTTTCTTAACAGCTGATCCAACAATTGGGCACCCTTTTGGGTTGAAGAACGAATTAATATTCCTTAACTGTCTTGAAAGCATTTAAAGACTGAAACAGGCTGCATATGGGGATGTAGCTAAAAGTGGGTTAAATAGTAAGAAATTAGCTGCATATAAACCATGAATCAGTCTATTTTGATGGTAAGACTGTAATTTCAGCTTTTTGCCTTTTCAGTGTGTTTCACGAACACAACAGGCAGGCTTATACTGAAATACGAGCAAAATATAGCTCTTCTGTTGAGTGAACACATTTCTTTTCCTTCCTTACTGCTCTCTAGGAACCAGGAGGAAGGTTCAGTGCAGCACTGCAGACACTTTCTGAAGTTGTGTTTGTATGATCAAGCCCTTCAAAAAACATGAGGAAAGATTCACTTTAACGTTTGCGTGTCCCATTGGGAAATGAAAGACATCACCAATATGCTCAGCAGATCAGACTTTCTGTGTGAAGTCATGCTTTTAAGTAGTTCAACGTGACTGTCCATACAAAGTTGATGAGTACTAAACAGATGATTTCTTCCAGCTAAAATTTTCCCCCTTCCTAAACTGAAAGTAAAGCTTGTATTTCATGTTTGTTTGTCAAATTTAGGTTTTTTTATTATTATTATAATATAATAAATACTTACAACTCTACCTGAATTCACAGAGTAAAATTATTACTGTTGTTTGAAAAGGAGACTAGAGGTAACACAGAAATTCAGGAAACACCAAATGAGGAATGCATTAACTGAGGAATGCAGGAAAAAAAGCAACACTAAAAACCTCTTCAGATTCATCTTAGAGTTTCTGTCCCAAACTATTTTAATTGGAGCCATTTTACGGTTCAATTCACTTGGACTCCTTGATTTGAAAGACAGTGTCAGAGGCCTGGTCTACACCTTGATTAGTAACATAAAATCTGATCAAACACACTGGATTACACAGGGACCCGTGTAAAAAGCAAGTTAAATGGAAAGAGGGTGTAGCTGTGGCTGTTTTAACCACTAACCACAACATCATGCTAACTTGAACAACAATTTTATAAGGATTAATACAATACAAAATCTATTTCCTTTTTATATGCAAAATCAATGTAACTACAATAAGAATAAAACATGAAAGAGATTATGCTTCTCAGTAACAATAGCAATAGGGTCTAGAGGATAGGAATGCCTTTTCCTTCTCCTATTCATGCATGTCCTTCTGTTCATAGCATGTTGGGACAGTGACACCAACAATGAAGCACTGCAGGGATTTATTGACAGTTTGGTAGGTAAGGGGTGAACAGCTGGTTAAGGAAGAAAGCGTGTCTGGAGCAAAGAATAAATTGAAGAGTTCCTGGCTGCAGTTCACATCAAACTACTATAAATTAGTAACACAACTGGGCCACTTAGTCATCTGTTCCAAGAACGGTTTTCTCTACTTGGGTCAACTAAATGATTAGATCTTTAGTGAATGGATGCACTGATTCCTGACCTCCTCTCAGAGTTTTTCGCTGCATGCTGATGCATGGGTATGGCTGTGGGGCTTGGAGCAGGCTCAAGACAGACCATCGATCCTGTCTTCTCTCTAGTCATGACCATACCTGAACCCGTATTGCCCAATACTTGTTTTTAAAATAAATTTTATCATGCCTAATACAAACACATTAAGCCTGAGTGAGTTCTGGAATACACTCCGGTAGTCAGAGCCAGGAGTGTTTGGAG
This sequence comes from Buteo buteo, assembly GCF_964188355.1. Classification (NCBI taxonomy): domain Eukaryota; kingdom Metazoa; phylum Chordata; class Aves; order Accipitriformes; family Accipitridae; genus Buteo; species Buteo buteo. The sequence goes on from NC_134178.1 coordinate 34,131,939, forward strand.
CTGGTCCTTCTCCTTACATTTAACCACAGAGAAGATAGCTAGCAGGAAAGTTAACTAGAAGTTTAGTACCTTAGTTCAGGTTTACCAATAGAGAAATGATCTTACCTTGATAGCATTTTAAGGAAACATTTACAGGAGAAATAAAATAGATACAAGTGCTGTTTGGGCATTTCTCTTGTAGGTAAAACCTTGTGAAGTTTGGTAGGAATTTAATACATAAATTTATAGATGTTTACTACAGCTGAATAGAAGTGACTTATAGAGGCTTGCAGTTATTAAAGCACTCCTGCCTCCAGCGGAGAAAGGCCAGCTAAGAGACTGTCAGCATAACACGGAATGAAATAATTTCTCTTTTTAACTATCCTATAGAGTCCTATGCACGTGATGTAATTCTCTATTCAATTCCAGAGAAGGTATCATTTCCTATTAGAGTCCATTGGGTGTTTGTATGTAGGTTTCCTTTCACAGACTCCTTAGCATAGGCAGAAAATTCATTTTCTCCGTGTAAACTAAATGGTGTAGCTCTTTTTCCTCTGATGTCATGTGATGTCTGTCACCACTAAAACAGCCTACATGCAGCTGAATCTTGTTTTGGAGCCTATACTCTTGCATATGGTTTCTAGATGGAGGCAAATATCACTGCAACAGAGCTATTTAACTAATATATTTTCACACAATGATTAATTTCTCTTTTATTTTCAGCATGAAAGTCTGTGGCACAGACCCCCATATGGCAAAATAATAGGCTGAAAGATTAGCCACCACCACCATCTGTTACTCGTCCCTGATTTCACTCCCTCTTTCAAGGGCTGATTGCAATTTCAAAATCTTTCTATTGAATGAGTCTATTTTCTTTCAAGTTATTACCTAGATGACTTCAATAATTCTATATAGATGGGGCCTGAAAAAGAAATGCTGAGAGCAGTGAACGCGCGTAATACATTTGCATAATGCAGTGGAAGAGAGGGTGCTGTGAGAAGAAATTCGCAGGGCTGGTGTCTCGATTCACCCGTTGGTGTTTACAAGAGTGTAACTCCATTGCCTGCTTTGGAGTCACTCCAGGGAGCCATGCTGCTGCGTGGAGAAATGAGGTCTTCAGCGTCCCATTTCTTACCGAAGTCATCCCTTGCGTACAACAGTGAGAGCCAAATCATTTCTTCTTTTAGTATGCCTATTACGTGCTGTTTTCTCTAGATTAGTATTTATGTCTATATAGGTGAACTTATTATGTCCAAAGCATAGGAAGAAAGTAAAAAGAGGAGGTGAGGAAGGAAGGCTAAGGAAAGCCGAAGAAAGAAGAGCAAGCATATCTAGGGAAGCATGAAGGGGAAATCAATAAAAAAAGTATTCTGTGATCAAGGTCCCCACTAATTCGTATGACCGACAGGCTCCAAGTCAAATTAATATGCCCTGTACCTTTAGCATGCAGCCCTTCAAATGCATGCCAATCTTTGCAGAAGGACTTTGCCACTTGAAGGCTCGGCACTGCTGGCACAGCAGACACAGGTTGCGCTGCGCTGCGCAGTGCTTTGTGATAAGCACGAATCATTCTTGTGGATCAAGGTAAGGCAACCAAGCCTGGTAAGCACAGACACATTCAGCCTATGGCAAATCCTACTGAAAACAGAAGGAATCCACGCTACTGCTTATTTTTTGCTATGGGAGGCACTACGAAGGCATAAGCTGCATCTCTCCACATTTTACCAGCAGCAACGGTGGAAACACTATTGCTGTTTCTGAAACAGAAATAGAAACAAATAGCATTTCTGATAGTAACCCTATTTATGTTCCCATTTGAGCAGGAAAAATACGCTCACCTTTGTGCCTTTGGACAATGTTGTATTTAGAGGTGCCCTCTTCCTTCTCTGTCTCTGTGTGCCATTTCTAGCTGGGGACACCCCTTAAGGCTGCAAAGTTTTCCCTGTTTAAACTTTGCAACTATATGTACAACATGGCATCAGAGTGACATTTTTCTACAATATGGATAAAAATGTTCAGCTACTTTAGTAATGACATGAAATTTCACTATCAAACTTTCAGTCTTGAGCAAACAACGGCTTTATTCCAGACCATCATTAAAAACACTTAGGCTACAGGATCTGCCTGTGTTAAAGCCCTTCTTTTTACACAAGCATAGAAAAATATTTAACTTGCAGCTTTTTACTCCATTCTGTCAGTTGAATGAATGCTAAAGTGTCAGGACTGGCCTGCATTTGCTCCACAAGCTGATTCAAATCGCACGTTTCTTGAGCTACTGAGGTGTGGGCATATCGCAACTGTGAAATCCCACTCTTCTCCTTAGCCTGGTCTTGAGCCCCATTGCCTGTAACATGCCCTGTCAGCTTTATGTTCTAAATTAGGCTTTGGGCATATGAAAATGACTTCCCTGCTTGTAGAGTGCCTAGCATATCATCAGGAAGCAATAAACAAAAACCTCGAAGAGGTACTTCATGCCACATGGAGTGAACTTTGTTTTCTATATCCATCACTTCAGTTGTTCACTATGGGATATCAGGCCAGATTCTCAGTGGAAGTAAATCAGCACAGCTTTGCTCTGCCTGACGGAGCTGCCCCAAAATTGAGCTACTAATGTTTATGTGCAGGAACAGCCTAAATGTCACTCTTATGTCTGACTCATGATTCAGAAGACCATAACTGTTTGACATGGCCCATGTATTTGTTATTTTAGGGGGCTGGTTGGAAGGAGATGGCAAAGGTTTAGGAGTCAATGATCTCCATCAGCTCTAAAAACAAGGCAAGACTGCTGGGCTTTGTTTTCTTTTGGGAACTTTCCAAGCATCAGTACTTTGCAAGTTACCCCCATAGGCAATTCAGTGTCTGTTTCAAGTTAATGTGCTTTGTTTTTCAGGCCACAAATAAAATCAGAACAAAGTAAAAGTTCAGAATTGTTTGAAAACAACCCAAATTGTGTACCGTGTGAAAAGAAAGGTAAAAAGAGGGTCAGGGAAGCTGGGAGTAGAAAGGGCATGGGATACGGAAAATCTCTCCAGAGGAGGGAAAGTGATTTTTAACACACAGAAGAAGGATAAACTGAAGAGCGGAGAAAAAGATAATAGTTAAAAAGTCTATGTGAAAATCACTTTGAAATACTGTAGGTCCCTTTCTCCTGGTGAGGTTCTGGTCTCGCTCATAAGAGAGTCAAAGGGACTGAAAATGCTAGCTCTCATATTACCTTTGTATTAGAGGCATATGAAGAGGATGACAGCAATACAATCAAGATACCAGGCCAAATTCTGCCCTTAATTGCAGTCATTCAGCTACTTTAAGAACCTTGTTCAGTACAATCTTTTCATTCTCTGATTCCTGAAAAAGCTATAGAAACAATGGAGGACTTGCATTAATCAGATATCAAACACACATATACCTTTGTTAAAACAAGCACAACCATAGGAGGATTTAGAGGGATTTTTTTTTTCATAACAGCAAAGAGCTGTTACGGGAGATACCTTTGTTTCCAAATCTGTGATCATGATGCTGTGTTAGTTGATTTTCCTCCTACCTTATTGCTTTCATCCCACAGCTCTTTTCTCAAGGATGGCAGCAGAGTTAAGCTGCTAACTTGGTGCTTGGAAGACCCAGTTTTACAATTCTCCATCCCTTTACAAATTTTGGATGAATCTGGGGACAGCAGTTCCCATCTGTCAAGTGGGGATTACATTTTCCCTACAACATAAATAGGGCAAAGCAAAGAAAACGTATACTTCAGTGATGGGCTCTGTTAGTACCTTTTCTTGATTAACACCTTTTCTCCTCTGTATTGGATGTATTGCTTTGTGAAATCAGCCTCAAAAATTTCCATTGACTACCATGGAAACTGCATTGGGCCAGTAGTAGCCATAGTGATGCCAGATGGTAAGAAGCTATGCATATGACTGCGATAGAGAATTGCTCACTGAATACTAAATTCGGATGAGTGCATTGGATCCAAAGTAATCAGAGTTGAGCACAAATGCAGACAGGGAATCACCCCCCAACACAAAACCTAGTTAAAAAAGATGCAAATACTTTGTGAGAAATTAAAGCAGGGTAAACCTATATTCAGTGATACAACCATTTACCCACTATCAGTGGGGTGGTTTCACCCATTGATTCACTGGGTGGGTTCATCTTTCCATGAAGATAAGCAAAAGAAAGGAAGAGAAATAAAAGGCAAAAAAAGCTGATTTTACTAATATGTATGCTGAGCAAAGGAACCAGCAGGCTTAAAGAACTGGAAATGCGAGATGAAACCTTTGAAATCCATGTAATCTCTTCAAGACTGGCTCAAATCAGCGGTGATCCATAGCCATTATAATACTTGGGTGAGGTTTGGGTAACATCCAGGAACTGGATTTGGATTCTTAATCCAGGTAAGAGCAGATGTTCACATCAAGAAATTCAAAACCCAAACCAGCACTTTCAGGCAGTTGGAAGAAATGAAATAACTAAATCTCATTTGTGACATTGAAAGGAATTGTGTCTTTGTCAAAAGCCAGAAATTAACAGGGCCAAGACTTCCTTCCTGCTCTGTTTAATAGTAAACCTCAGTGCCTGGGTATTACAATGGGGACAGCCAAAGAGAAATTCAAGACAGATGAATGGGTTAACAGTCACCTGGGATAAGAAAGTCGGTAGAACAGAGAGAAATTTTTATCGCTCCTGTAAACTATGTGACTATGCTTTGCACGATTTATTTATTTATTTTTGTTTTTCCTCTGAAAACTACTCAGAAAACTCTGCTTGTGCAGAAAACCAGCACAAGCAATGTAGGCTTCACCAGGCAGGGGAAAATTTACAATGTCCAGTTATTACCTTGCCCAAGCATTTTATATCCTTTGCAAGAGATAGGGAAACAGGTCCTTAGCTTTCAAAAGACCTCTTACTAGCACCAACAAAGAGACGCAATTGAAAAGCAAAGCAACATCTTATATTCCTTTCATGATAACTTTTCAAGATTTTCTTATATAAGTAAGGAGCAGTGGTAGACAAGGAGAGAAGTATACAACACTCTTCTCTTGGATGATTAAAAAACCCAAAACAAAACAGAAAAAGAGCCATTTTAGTAAAGCTGCAGTAAGAAAAAGAAAAAAAGGAAGCTTTGCACGCCATGGACACAGCTAGAGGAGCAGTCAACAAGGCGTGATTAACAACAGCTTGAAAATGTTTCTCCACACACAAATTGAATGCATGAGGGAATTTATTTTCGCTATTGCTCTTAAAATTAGTCTGAGGATGATCTTCCCAGATAAGCTAGGCACCTACCCGATGTCTAAATGTATTTATTTCCACAAGAAGAGACACTGATATAACGGCAATTTTGTGCGATGCAAATCACACTAAACCATTGATTTTTTAAGTTCAGCAGCTGATCTTGCATGGTTGCTTGCAAATGCAGGCAAAGAGACCACACTGATTGCAGCAGTAAACTGAACTCATGTCTCACATTGGCTTGAAGATGCAGTTTGACAAGTGCTGCTTAAACAAACCTGAGCACGTCAGTTATTTTCAAATTATTTACTCGTTACAGTCGCTCGCAACATAAAAGCCAACAATCAGTCATTAGCACGCAGCACAGGAAATTTTCCCAGGGTATTATGTATCGTGTTTGGACAGTTGGAACTCACAGCTATTATTTATTCACGCCACTATAAATTATTCTTCTCAAAATGAACCCGAGTCACGTAAATGCTGACTTGGAAAGTACCAGAGGCCTCTCTTTTCCTGCAGCATGTATATTTCCTTTCTAATAAACTTCCTGTCTAAAAATGGAAAACCGAAGGCTAGTGGAGCTTAGGTGTTTAAAATCAGTTCCCTGGAGGCATGGGGAAAAGGAGTTTGGTTAACATTTGCTGTGTCCCTTTTAAGGCTCTAAATTTGTTGAGGGCTTACATTGTTCCAGCGCTGCAAAACAACACCGCTGAAACATGTGAATAACATTCATACTGGTGTAAGCATCAGATTATTTGTCACAGGCTTCTTCCTTCCCCTTCTTTGTGGTTTTTTTGGTTGTTGTTTTTTTTTTTCTTAAATTACATATTTTGTCCTGTCAAACAGCACCCAACTAGGCACTCTAGATTTGCAGCAGTTTTGAGTAACTATGCACAGTGTCACTTACAGCAAGGAAGCCAGAAGCAGTCAACCAGACCGAGTCAGCCCTCCATGCAGTGAAAAGGCTTTTGGGACACAGATGCTGTTCATATTCCCAGCATGATACAGTCTACTAGAAACTGTACTGTAACACCAGTTCATTTTATGCAAGCCTCCAGATAGGTAACGATGTCGTCTCATGGACATTGTTAACAGAGGTTGGATTTAAACCAGGGAAAATGAGGTCTGAAAAGCTCCCTGGGAGTCATTATAACCAGCCAGAATCTGGTACCAAATTATCATTAAATTGAAGCCATTTCAAAGTGTCCCTGTGGTGGTTTGTTCCCAAAGACACTTCCACAAATAGTGGTTGAAAAGATTTCCCCTGTTAAAAGTGGACACCCCCCCAAACAACAAAAATGCCCCTCCAAAAACGCGTTCTGCCCCATTTTGGAAGCACATGATTTTGAAAGACAGCTAGCCACAGGTACCAAGGATGAACTCACGGGAGAGAAACTGAGTTGCACTCATAGGTCCAAGGGCTCCTCTTGGGCTCATCCTACTCCTGCTGAAATGAATGAATAATGCAAGGTCCTCTGAAGTTATCAACTTTGTTGCAGAGTTAAAGCCAAAGTTTTTCAACAGATGACCCTTAAGCATAGACCATGTTATTCCCCTCAGCTTCCACACCAGGTCTAGTGGTACCCCAGCATGTTGTGGGGACCAAGTATCCCACAGAGGCTGGTCCAAACCATGAATGAGTTGGAAATTTTCAGTAGAAAGTTTTATTCCTCACTGTGTTTAGTACTTCCCCTAAATTACAAGAAATGTAAACATAAGCAAAATTTTAGTCTGTCTTTGATGAACACAGCAGACTGTCTCAGCTCTAACGTGCTCTGAGATATTTGTGCTACAACTTCTGTATCTGACTTATGCAAACACACAGGTCAGAAGCACTGTGTTCTGGGGGTAACTGCCTGCTCAAATCTGTGACAGCTTTATTGTCATACCATGGGACAAGTAGATACCTCCTTTGAAAATAACTTGAAAATGACTTTGCCGTTATTTTAGGCATCACTGACATTTCTTTGGGATTTTCTGTCTGCAGCTCCACCAGACGCTGCTGAGAGAGAAGCAATTCTATTGACAAGTTGCCCCTGGAGCATGCTGTAAATGGGATGTCGTACCTCACTTAAACATTCTGGAGATACCTTCTTGTTCCATTTATTTGGCAAAATTTATCTCACAGATGCAGGAAACATACATGTTGAAGAAAATTATTATTGTTACTTAGCTCACATAAACACTGCTGAAGGTATTGGCAAATAAAAGAGTTGGCCTCCACTGATTGCAGCTGCCATAAAATGCCTTTGGAGATTTGTTTCTTCAGAGCCTTCAGCAATATGAGACAAGCAGTTTTGATTTAATCTTAAACATGTATATATTTAAATGTTTTGATAATTTATTCTGTGGTTAGACACATCTCTCTCCTTTTTGTTTCAAGACAAGACCAAAACCAGCCGGCCACTGTCCGAGTCAGGTTATTCTAGCCTTATCTTTATCTGTTGTTAAAGTTTGAAGAGACAGAAGCTCCTACAGGCTAAAATCAAACAAGATCAATTTTTGCAAGCTCAAGAAGATCAAATAATGTGAACAAGCATTGAGAGACAGATCTTTGATGGATATAAGTTGTAACCAATGGTGTACACAAATTAAGGGCATGGCCCTTGAGCTTTGATATTTCTTCTGCAGGACCTTAGCTTTGAACTCCTGAGGTCCCTATTTACCCATTTGCTTGCAGAGAATGTTTCCCACTTAAATAAACTTTCTCAGGGCTCTTTGCATAGGACAGGAAGTCCAGGATTCAGATTCACTCATGATCTTGCTGAAATGACTCATTTATTCTTTCAATTAATTATTCAGCTATACTTATATGTTTGCTATCATTCTACTGTTCTTTCATGTCTTTTTTTTCCCATTCTCAGGACATGATCCTTGCAGGAAAGGGCTGCACAACCGAGACAGCTGCTAAAGAATGATGTCACTCATTAGTTTCACACCGGAAAAGTAAATATGCTAGCAAATGTCTTACACGTCTGTGTTTATTTGTGAGCAATAACTAGTTTGGAGAATGTCTACGGCTGTGACTTAAGTGCAATAAACCAAAACAAGACAAATGTCAACACCTAGGTTGACAAATGCAAAGCAAAGCAAATGGCTTTGCCCTAAATTGAAAGTCCCTTTTTGCATGTAGGAGAATGCTTGCTTTTCCACTTGCTGCAAAGGCAAGCCAGGAGCACGGTAAGTGAGGAGATCTCCAGCCACATCTGACAGACGGTTTGTCCTCCCATCACCAGCCTGGGTGGGATGCAGCTGCCTAGATGTTTGTTTATGAAACTCCCAAGCTTTGCTCATCAGGCTGTGCTGCTTGAGCTAACAGCCAAGTCCTCCCCTGTGGCCCATCCGAGTGACTTGTGGAGCCTGTGGGGAGCCAGGATAGGGAGGACTTTTTCCCCCCTATGCTGAACAACAGCTCCATTTTCAGCACTTCATTAACTATTGCAGCTGCAACTGAATCACTTTAAGTGGGGAAAAGAAAAAACACCCCAGCAGACCCCCAAACTGAGCTATAGGCTCTGCAAGGCGGTTTAGCCAGTGGCTCTTCTCCCTCCTCTGCTTCCCCTGCTGAAGGGCTCTCAGGGACACGGCGGAGCAGGGCATGCCTGGAGCCACGCAGAGCTCCGTCCCCAGTGCTCGCTTCTGTCACCCAGGGGACCCTTCCCACCCAAGGGGACCCTTCCTGGCCGTGCTGTCAGCGGGGACAGAGGTACTGACAGAGAAGTAGAGGCCGCTTGGTAATATCCCTTAAAGAGATGGAAGCAGCGCTCCTAGCTTTCTTCCAAAGTACTGAGAGACACAGATACTGCCATATAAGCCCAAAGCCATCTGAAATGTATTTGTTTACAGAGCAGATATCAATGATGCATCGGTTGCCACATCCATCACTAAGGAGAGCACAGTTCTTCACACCATTTTCAAACCTCTTAAAAACACCCTTTTCATCCCAAAGTTTACAGCTAACAGACATACTAGATCCAGCAAGACACTACCTTCCCTCATCTCCCCAAGTTTCAGTATCAAATCAGTCACTATGGACTGGGTTTCTTGAAAATTTGAATCTCAGAATGGACCACAGCCTTCTGTGCTCTCCCTCCCCCACTGGCACATGGTCCACAATCAAAACCAGCTCTTGAGGGACCTGTTAGCATATCTAGTTTGCATCTCGGAAGGTTTTTAATTTTCCCTAATTGCCTTGACCTTAGGCCATAAATAACATTGATTACTATGGACAAAGGCAGTGCCACAGCGCATGCTTCTTTCATACTCTCCCTCAAAGGCAGCCCACCTTCAGCCTGTGAGCATCATCTTCACAGGATGCAGAAACTCAGGCCGTAGCTTGGTCTATGCAGCCATTCTGGCCATGGCTCCTCCATTATTACTGTCAGTAGAATATTGAATCCAGAGTTTTAATAAGAGGGTTTTGTGATTTCCTGGCTACTATGCAGCTGAGGTAAATTGTAGCTGCACGTACATAATAGCTTAAAAAAAACCAACCCAACAACTTCAATCAAGAGATATCAATGAGGTTGGGTGGTCAGAATAAGAACCATAAGCAAGTAGCCACTTCTCAGGGTAATGAAACTAAGGGGTTTGCCTCAGAGCAGACAATAAGTTGATGTGCATGTAAGAAAAACAAGTACAGAGCTGTGAACTTTCAACCATGTAACTATTCAGCAAAGAACCTGAGTTTTTCTGCATGGGTTTTGTTATTTGATTGGTTGGGTTTGGGTTTTTTGTTGTTTGGGTTTTTTTATTATTTTTAAATGAGCTCTTGCCTGGACCGTTCAATTTGCATTAGTAAATGAATTATGCACGCTAGCCAAGAATCACACTGTGAAGCGATGCTTTGAATAGAATATAGGATGCATTGGATTAGGGAAAATTTAGACTACACAAAATCTCAGTTGTTTCTTTCAGTAAATTTGCTGCAACAGGACTTTTTTCCTAATCCTACCAGCTAAGACTTTCTGAGTCTGCATCCTTAAAGCTGTTTTTATTATTACATACTAAGAATAAAACCACTCATAAACCTTGATTAAATACAGAACTAGGCAATTCAGGGATTTTCCTGTCACTTATGAGCTAACCTTTTTAAACAGTTGTTAAAGAATCCAGCCATGTATGGTGCCAGGAGAGGAACCTGCAGAGCCGGTATCTTACACACAGCCAGCTACCAGCAGCAGTGGCGATAAGAAGAAAAGGAAATCGGCGAGGTGGCTCTCACAGGAAGTTTTAATTCACTGCTTACCTCAAAGTGGTGCAAGTATGTAATCACAGTTGTATATACACACCTGCCAAATTATGGTTGGATAAATGAACCTGTCTTACAGGGAGCTGCGCCCCTCACTGAATATACCAGGATGAAAGATGAAGATGGTGATGATAATTAAGGAAATAAACAAAGCCAAATAAAATATATACTTAAATTTGAAAGGGACCCAAATGGAAAGACACTTGTTAGCTGTTCTAAGCTGTGGAAGTGCCCCTTTAATGGAAACTAAATATGTTCAAAAAGTCTATTTATTTTTACTCTCTCTCACACAATCAAGCTGTGTTTATCTCTACGAACTTCTTTTGGATTTTGACAGTCCAATTTTCTTTATTTGATTTTGATATTTGCTAAGAGCACCCAACTGGCAACTGCAGAAAGGCAAGTATCCTGATTCCCAAGCAAATGGACTGCATCATGTTGGCAATGGCTGTCTTTTCCACACTGACCTAGAAGGGAGACCTCTTGGGGGAAGAGGGTTGAATGTAATGTCACACAAATGCCTTATTTTTGCAGCTGAACTGCACATCATTCTCTGCACAGTGTGTTTTTGCAGCTGGAATACCTAATTTGTCTTATTATCCGCACCATATAGAATCTCATGCAGAATGCTGTTCTGGATGTATCAGAGAAATACAGAAAAGTATATAAACTATTATAGTATATTTTGCCTTCATTTTTTTGTTGTTGCAGGGAAAAATTGCCTCATTCAACCTGATACAGGGCAGAGAATCACCTATTACAGGTATGCGTCTGCTGTAGTGACACAAGCAGCCTAACCATCTTACTGAGCTTGATACCCCACTGGGTAGCTTAGGTACCAGTAGGTAGCTCTACTAGTTACGTGAGGATTCAGCACATGCATGGACTTGGTTTAATGGGGGCCAAAATCTCAATGAGGGGCTCTAAACACACAGTTCGACTCTCAGCTAACCAGCAATAGGGAACAGAATTGTTGGCAGAGAAGACTCAGCCTCAGTGCTCAGACCCTAAAACTTCAGCTGTAACCATGTGGCAGTGTGGAGGAACCCACTGCAGGCAATGCACATCAGTGACTGCAAATTTTGCAGACTGCAAGGCTGTGAGTTTGCAATTTGTTCCTTCCCCTCTCCCTCATTTCAAAATAAAATGCTTTAGAAATTACCAGAAATACTGTTCTTGAAGGCCAGGAAATGTCTATGGCCAGTTCAGAGTTTTTCTGTGGCTTAGAAGCGTCCCATTCATCATGAGCTTGTATTCAGCCTCAAGGGCACCAGCTTAAGAAAGGGGAGCACAGTGCCAGGATTTTTTGGGAAATTTCTCCAAGCTCAGGTTTATACCTGTTGTTGATCTTCACAAAACCAATACAGAACATGTGCTTTTTGCATCTCTGATGCTCCATCTGCACAACCAACCAAATGTTAATCATGATTTTTCTATTTCTAAAGGGATACCCATTGACCTGAGCACTGCACAAACACGTTATAGACTGCAATTTAAATGTCACATTGCATAAAACCATCTGCTTACCTACCAAAACTCAGCACTCCTTGCCCACCCCAAATCTCTGGGCACACTCTCCCAGCCCCTAATTCAGAAGATCCAACAATAAACAAAACATGAAAATGGCTGTATGTACTTATCATTGCCTAAACAAAATTCAGTTTAAAAGCAGAGCTCAAGGAACTTTGTGAGAGAACTCGATTTTGTGCTGGATGTCTTTTCTGTAGTAAACCCAGTGTCTCTTGCTGCGGTGGGCTCATCCTATTGTCGGGACAGTGGCACCACTGTGGGATGGAGGGTATGTAACTGAGGCCCTTCTGCATTGCAGGGAGCCTCATTCATCATTTCAGAGAAAGGTACGGATCAGAGATGTGCATCTGTTTAAGCTGTGATGCCATAAGGAAAAAAAGCTGGTGAAGCGACATGGGCAGCTGAAAATGAAGAATATCCTTTCCTGGCCATTTACTACTCTGAAGCATTAGCAGAGAACATTGAAGTGCACCCAAACCAGTTACACACCAGGATCTAGCTGCCCACTTATTGCCAGAGATCTTTCGAGTCAGAATTACAGCCTGTTCCTCAAAATACACCTCGGGAGAAAAAATCCCAAGCCAACAAAACAAACAACCAACTCTCCCCCCCGAACTAATTTAAAATACCTACATTGCTATGTGCTTATCTTCCCTTACATCAGCTACTCTTCACTCAGATTCTCATCTTGTTTAGGTCACTATGGAAACTGCATAGTTTTTAATTTGCAAAGAGAAGACTGTAGTACTAAATGCTAATTGAATATTGATAGCCTGGGAGCCTCCCAAATGTCTTTTTACAGACTCATAGAGACATTTACTAGGCATGGGAAAAGACTGAAACTTGTGGAAAATGGGGGGAAAAGAAATCACCTTCTCTACTCCCCTGGTTTCTATTGGAGAAGATGAAATACATTTTAATTGACAAATAAATAGTTTAAGAAACATAATCAGGTTTGAGTTTGTTTCCCCCCCCCCCTATTCATTTCCAGTGTTCCCCATTTAGAAAACAGAAGTCTCATGGACGCATGCAAAAAGCTTCCTCAAACCTGGAAATGATAGCTCTTTTTTTTTTCCTTTGCTCCAATCTGACAGTGAATTTCTCTGAGGGCTTCTAGATTCAGCCTCACACACAATTTTCCCCTAGATGCTCTGCTATGCCTCTGCCTGATGTGAATTCAGAGGCTGCATCTAATTTTAGATGCAAGAAGCAGAGACTGTCTGAAAAAAAGATTATAGAAAAAAGGGCAAACCCAACTCCTTTAGCCTCTGAAAAAAGGATGACAGCTCTTACACTATCACATGGAAGATTGAGGGGTGCAATGCGCAGCCAAACCAGGAGATGTAACAGCAGGTTTTCACTTTCTATACTACAACTATTAATCTTTTTAATAGAGGCAAAGCTCTTTCAGGGCTGACATCGATATGAATTTTGCAGGACTCTCTGCTGTTCCTGGCTTAGCACCACTAATTAATAGGTCTTCAGCTAAGTGGCAGGCTGAGCCCCTGTGGTTATTAGCGCGGTAGCTCTCGCTTAAGGAGGTGATGCCAAGTCATTAGGTACTATGATATTACAGGTTCAGCGTCTCCAGTGCACTGGCCCGATGTCCAGGAGCTGAAATCCGAGAGTGCTAGCATCAGCAAGTCTGGCTCATTAGTCTGATGCCAAAGCCATCGCGTCGTTATTGGCTCAGCACTTCTGCTTGCTGAGATAAGGTCCATACATGCATCTCACCAAGGTCCCTTGCTCAGCACACTCATCCTGCTGAGTTAAGGCAAAGTGCTTGTGGTTTCTTGCTGAACACGTGTAGTTTACTGTTTTGATGCCAAGAGGTTAACAAATCCTGACAGCTCAGCTGGTCCTTCCTGAAACCTGACAAGTCCACGGACATGACTGGCACATGCCCTCTTCGGTGTCTGAGGGCAAGACTTACTGACAATGGATATACTTTCAAGCAAGTAACCCTCTTTGCTTCTAAGGGATTTAGCTCTTACAGTGGTGCAGGTAGAAAAACAAACGCTGAGTATGAACTGCAACCTGTACTGCACTCTCTGCAAGGTGATTACATTACCTGACAGCAGGATTACCTGAAAGCTACAAGCATCTCCTAAAATAGCTTCTCAAACTGTAATTTTACTCCACTTGAGACTGAGCAGACAGACCTCTATATACCTGAGGCCAGTCTGACCCCATATCCGAATGGCCCAATCCCCATCAACTCTAGACACGTAGAGCCCTCTGTACTCCTTGCCCAGAGTTACTTGCAAGTGCCCTTCCAACCCACTTTCCAGGACAGCTAGCCTTGCCAGCAGATTTTTTTTTTTTCTGTGTATGTATGTATGCCTTTACGCGTGCTGTAAGGTGTAATATTTAAGATGTTATGTTTTGCTTTGAACATACAAGTTACATTTGCTGCATTTTCAGAAGCAGAAACAAGTGTCATTTCACTCTTGAACATTTTAACAAATCAACAATTCCAAGCACTTTTCCTGTCACAGCAGGGAGAACAAAAACCTGGAGCACCTTCCTCCTTACTCGCTTGCTTCTGATGTTCGGTGTGAGGACTAATTATCTGCATTCATTTATTCAGTCTGAACTGGGAGAAAAGCTTTGGGCTTGGAGGTGGTGGATGGAGCACGTGAAGCCATGTCCTGCAGGTCTGGAGCCTGCCAGGGGCTGCCCACTGAACTTCTGCCCACTCCTGCTGACCACCAGCAGTGTGACCGCTCTGTTCACCTCAGTAAAGAACTCTTACCACCCCCAGCTAGGGGCGGCTTCTCACCTATTGAGAGTGGCTGGATGGAAAAATGCCTAACACATTTTAAGGCCAGGATGGACTGTTACGGTTGTCTGCTCTAACTCTGTGAATACCACCTCAGGCCCTGCTGACCGCACCAGAAAGTCTCGTTTCAAGATGATGGTTTCTTATTAGACTATAGAAAATCTGTTAGGAAGTTGTTAAGTCTTGCTTTAAATGTGAATTAACTAAGCATCCAGGGAGGTTGCTCTGGTGATTACTTATATTCAGCACTAAAAATCCACGCCAAATTTCAAGTTTGAACTTGCATTTCCTAAGCTTCCAGAAGCTGCACCTCTAAATGGCTCTGCTAAATTAAACAGCTTGTTAGGATCGGAGAGGTCCTCTACCAGGATGGCGTTATCTGCCATCTGCTGTGGAAGAGGCAGGTCAGGCATTTTGCGAGTGCTCTCCAGACTCGGGGAATTACATCTGAAGCTGCTTGCTCATGCACAGCCAGCTATCATCAGGCTAGAGGGTTACTTACATGCAGGAAAGAAGGAAGGCGATGGAGCAAGCTGTGACATTTCACGGGGAATTTCAAGACATAGGGAGAAAGAAGGGATGAAAGGCGTTCTAGCAGTCTTTATTTATTTTTTTTTTTCAGGGCAGAAAGAGATGCATTAGTTTCATTTCATTTACAAACTTTTCCTGAGCAATAATGTGAGACTTTCCATCCTCACTGCTGGTCCTCTCTTCATGGCACCTTTCCAAATATTCTAGATCAAATATTCCCCACTAATACCCTGCATAGACCAAGCACGAATCTGGAACAACCCCGAAGCTGTGTAAGGGAGATACATCCCCACCCCCATCCTGCTCAGCTGGAAGTGCAGTGCATTTTGGGGGAGAGGGGGAGAGGAGAAGGACGTCTGAAAGTGGAAAGTAAAATATAAGTAATGGAAAATATTTAATGAATTCCAGATGATTCACCAACAGTTCGGCTAGAAATGCAGAGGGGAACTGACAGACAGAGAAGGAAATGCAAATTAGATAAGCAATAAAGCAGCAGAGCTGCACGGCCACAAATTCTCTTCAGATTTCTCAGAAGTCAGAGTGTTTAGATTTGACTTTGAATTGACATAATGGGCACATTTTACTTGATGTCTTACTAGCAACTGAGCCAAATCACAGTGCACTTTAGCACTCCAGTGTTCTAATAAGCATTTGCTTCAAAGCAGCAGTTCAGATCTCCCTGTGAATTTTGTCAAGTACACATCATATCAAAGGATAAGCATTTGCCAAAGCCTTTCTTCAGCCACAAAGCAGGGGGAAGGTTTGTTTAAAGAATGTTAAGTTGCACCTGCTGGCTCACACTGGGAGGATGAAAGGAATGACTGGAATTTCTGTCACTGTTGAATTTTATTTTTCGTTTCTTAAATTATTTTTATCAGTGTGAAAAGACTTGTATTACAAAAGCAGAATGTTGGTGTAAGCCTATTCAGAGCCCTTCAAATGGGCAGATAATAGATTTGTGGCTAATAAAGTGGTACTTGTCTGTGAAGCAAAAGAGTGGAATTAGGTTGGTGTGTTAACAAAAGGTGGATGCCGTGCACGCTAAAGCAGCCTAAAGTATTGCACGGCCTTTGCTACGTCTAAGCTCAGACCTTCAATACATTATCCCATAAACTTACAGTAAACATGAGATTGTCCTTTTGCCCACATGGGCAGAGCAATGGAGGCCTACAGCCCTCGTAGGGTAGTTAACGTCCTGCTAGATATGATGGGGGAGAGAAAATTTTGTTTCTACCCTTTAGCTTCACCCAGAACAATTTTACCAGCATAGAAGAGGAGACGGCAGGGAGCGGCTGCAGACAGCGTCCCGCTCTCAGGGCGGGCATGGAAGTACGGCTCTGGGATAGAGCGTGGCTGAGAGCTGCCCTTTGCACAAAGTAAATTCAAAGGCATGTAGAGTAAGTCAATATCAACTTCAGATGGCCATGGTCCCCGAGCTCAGTGTCTGTTTGTGGTATAAATTTTGAGCATGTGCACAGAATAAAACAGTTGTTTCTATAAAATGATAGTTTTCGGGGGGAAAGGGACCTACATAATGGTAGATTTGTGTAAGCACAAGTGTGCTGGATGGGGTTAGTCCTTCTGTGCCTGTTTCCATTTTGCTAGCCAGGGAGAACATCACCTCTGTTCCTAGTGTGGGGGATTGGCGGTGCGAACTCTAAGAAGAATGAGGTGCTGAGATCCTTTTGCAGCTGAGCCTAGCTTCACAGCAAAGAGTCACATTAAGTAGGATAGTCTACAGTGAGATGCAGACACTAGACGTATTTAATAAACCTAAGCTGTTATCACAAGAGCACATGGAAGGTCAGGGAGGAGAAAACAGGGCTGCCTTTCCTGCAGTCTCACAACACTTTCCCCTTCACTGTGCAGCAAGGGGTTACGAAGAGTGGAAAGTAACATTAGGCAGCACAACTCTCATCAGCCAGTCTGAGGACGAGGGACTCGGAAAACCAATTAGAGAGGCTTCTCTGGTTTTTGTCATCTATGTTAACAATTGTTTGCAAAATTGTTTCCCAGGTTTTGTTCTTTTGCTGTTGTGAGGTCCATTTTCAAGTTATTGCCCCTTTTCATCTATGAACTACATTGCAAAAGAACAAGTTGCTCCTGGTTTGCAAACAACTACTTAAAAGCTACTGATTACTTCAGAGGTTACTTTTCTTTCACTTGTCAGGAGGTTGTTCATAGCAAGTGTCTCTTAAGTCCAGCTGGTTATAAGGAAATGAAAAAGGGTTACCAAATCAAATAGCATTTTTTTCCTTCTCAGGTGTTAAAATGGAGGGCTATAAGCATCCCTCAGAGACCAGCTGTGCCCTGGATACAGTTTATCTTTTCTAAAATATCAGCAGAGGAGATAGGTAACACAGAGCTACTGACAGCAACACAGAGAGCATTTCTCTGTTAAGTTACTAGCCCTAATTAGAACTTGGCCCAAGCCAAGCCCTTGGATCAGGTACAGCAAAACTCCACTGCGTTTTGAATCCAGACACAATGTTTAGGCATGATCCAATTCCCAGTTCAGCCTAGCATTGTGCTCACTTGGAAGGGGATGGGACTTATCCCTAATTCAAGCCAGCCTGATCGGAAGCTATCCAAAGTTGCCATCTGCTGCCTGATCTGTGGCCCGATGAAAAGAGTTTGCCGTTCTGTCTTGCTCTTTCAGAAGGAGGACGAAGTACCAGCAATTTCTGCAGCTGGTAAAAAAAAAAAAGTGAAACCTTCAAACTAAACAGTTATACCTATATCTAGTTTATCCAGTGTTGTTTTTCACTATTTCAGATTTATAAACAGGCTAAAACGTTTCCCTCACACCTCCACATCTTGGTCTCTTGAACCCATTCCCAACATGTTCACATTTCTAACCGTATATGGAAAGAATTAGAGAATTCACTCAGGAATTACTCATTCCATTCATCCACATCCCTTCAGCTTTTAAAAAATAAACATTACTGCAAATGCCTAAACCGAGGACTACTGTCATGAACAGCGTTATAGGCTGTCTACCACATGGTGGGCGGCTCTTGCCATGTCTCATAGCCCATTGCCTTAAACTCAGCACAGTGTCCTGCACCACAGGAAGCTTCTACAAGGCATTATCTTCCCTAGGCTTCCTATGGGACAAAAAACCCCCCTCTTTTCACTCCACCTCCCAACTCGTATCACCATGTTGTTTGTTATGCACTACACTACAGCATAATTTACATTTTATATATTAGTTTGCTACGCTTTACCTTATGGGTCTGCTGAGAGGTGCAGCCCTGTCCCAAACAGTAAGCTTCTGCCAATTTTCCAGTCTTAGGTTATGGAGACCCAGAAAACTCTGTGTCCCTCATAACAACCCTGGCAATCTGCACCCAGAGGTACCAGGCTAGTGGGGACAGGATAAGGGGCTTCTAAAAAATACTTGTAACAGAAAGTAAGGATAATAGAAGTGGAGAGGGGAAGGAAGGAATTTGAAAACAGAAAAATACACCAGAAACCAGGTGACTCTTCTTGCCCTGCTGTTCCTGAATGTGCTGAAGAGCAAGAAGTAGAGAAATAAACTCCCCTGCAACTGATGGGGTTTTTTTGGTTTTGTTTTTGTTTTTTTTTTTTTAAGTGCAACCACGTATTTTTTCTGTTTCTGATGAACTCAGATGTTTTTAGTAACTCCCTTTGATGGTGAATGACATTCATTAAAACTTTTCTGTTTGCAACCTAAATTCCTCTGTTTATAAGGCGTATGTGACTCAGTGTCTCCAGACTGCTTTTAGCATCCACCAGACAGTTTTGTCTAGCCGTGCCACAGATGCAGGGAAACTAAGGGCAATGCCAAAGGTGCGTATTGTAGTAATGAGCTTCATTAAATAGCGAGATAGAAGAGAAGCTTTATTAGCATCCTCGTTAAGAGGAAGGATGCAATGTTAGCCCACAGCTTAAAACATACCATACAGCAGAGGAACATTAACATGACTCAGTCATGGGATAAGCTTTGGCTGAAGCTTATAATGTATTTGGTAACCAGTTCAATCAGCCAGGGGGTCCCAGACAAATTTGAAAGTATTTGAATTAACCTTAATCTGCATTGAGGGGGATGGGAAGAGACCAAAAACTTAATGGGAAAGTACAAGCTGGTTCTGGTTTGCTCACATGTCTGTGCTATCTTCAAGGTTGACATCATGGTAACTGAATGCATGACTTGATGCCTTTTTTTTTTTTTTTTTTTTTTTTTTGTGCTTCTCCCCCCCCCCCCTTTTTTTTTCTTCAGTGACAACAGTTTAAGCAATTATGTCTCCCATCCCAGTTCCACCTTTTAAATTAAATGTACAGTTTTGGAGGGTTTTTCTAAAGAGGGACGAGAGGTAACAGTTTTAAACTCTTTCAGTTTAAAGGGTAGATTTAGATTAGCTATTAGGAAGAAGTTCTTCACTGTGAGAGTAGTGAGGCACTGGAACAGGTTGCCCAGAGAGGCTGTAAGTGCCCCATCCCTGGAAGGGTTCAGGGCCAGGTTGGATGGGGCTTTGAGCAACCTGGTCTGGTGGAAGGTGTCCCTGCCCATGGCAGGGGGGTTGGAACTGGGTGATCTTTAAGGTCCCTTCCAACCCAAACCATTCTATGATTCTATGATATTTCCAGCATTCTAGCTTGTAGCATCACAGAACAGCACATCTTGAGTCCTGACACAGTTTAAAAGTTGGCAAACTGCACCATGGGATCTGAAATCCGCAAGCCAGCTTCTTTAATAAAGAAAATTCCCATGGAAGCACATCCTGCGACAAGTCCACCTTCCTAAGGCATTCCCAGGTTGTATGAATTACTCCACCTTTAATTCCTTTTAAAACTACTATATCTTCTTTCTTATACATTTCTGGGCTTGGGACCTTCAAGGCACAACTAGTTTTTTTGATAAGTTAGGGAAGTAGATAACATGCTGTAATGTTCTAGCATTTTCTTTTAACAGCCTCCAAGCCGTTATGGGAAAATTTCTTCTCATGATACCCTTTTAATTCTGTTTGGTTTTCCTTACAAGTCTCTAAATAAAAAAATATTTAGCTCAGTCATGCACTCATCCAACAACCTTTTTCTAAATTACAATAGAGTAATTCTATTTCAACTGCAAATCTTTCAAGGACCTTATTTTCAACTACTTTACACTGGGCTCCTAGATAGCCATTTGCACATTCTTGACTCTTGCTCGTGGCAAAGTCAACCTGTATATTCAGAGAGACCACTCATCCACCATTTCTGGGTGTCTGGCAAATGGGCCATGGCAAACAACAAAATATCTCAGCTTAGGCAAAATTTCTATGTATGGACTTAAGAAAGGAAGCCCTGAAAAAAGGATTGCCATGTTTTCACACTTTTGATGGCCTATACTGGAATGTGCCTACATATACAAGAATGCCTGATTGTGCATGTAAATTAGATATCTATACACCCACACAACCAGCAAGACTCCCATATGTCCAATTGGTAGATACACAGAAGGTACTCGCTTACATATGTTAAGAGCATGCAAGGTGAAAATGAAAATTAAAGGGCCTGTCCCAGAAATTGTGGCTTGTACTGCTTATCCTATACAATTTCAGCAGATAGAGCAAGGCATTTTCCATTTTACCTTTAGGAACATCACTTCGGATAGGAACCATTTGTTTTCTTTTGGTCTGGGATAAGGGACCCATGTTGGGATTAAAACTGAAAAATCAAGGGATGCACTTTTTTTTCCCTTTTTTAAACATTTTAATTAGAAGTGTTGCCAAGCTCACGATGCAATAAAAAAGTAATTTGTGGCAAAACAGAGGAGGCATTGCTAAATTAATTTTTATGATCTAAAAACCCTAGGGACACCAGGGGGACAAATCAAGGGACATGAAACTGATTTTTTTGTCACTATTCTACAGATTTTAACACAAAATTATGTCTCTCAGAGAGTTACTGAGAAGCTGATGATTTTGTCACTGCATCAAATAAAGAACATTTCTCTGTTTCAGTAGTACCCATAGTCTGATTTCAGTTGTTTCCAACACATGTGGAGAGCTCCCTTCAGAGATTTGTTTGTTTTGCTGGCTTTTCAACAAGAAAATAACATAAATTCAAGCTTTTAAACTGAAAAATGCAATTTTCTTCTGTTTTCAATTACAACAGATCTTCCAGGGAGTTACTACAGAGGAGATTATGAGCAACTTCTAAAGTCAAAGTGAAAGTAGGGTGGTTAAGTGACGACTTGGAAATCAGATAGGACAACTGGTGGCTATAATCTCCAAATACTTTCAGTGTTTGTAGGAATTTTATGAAAGCAGAATTGAAAAAAACCCAACCAATCCCATAATAAGTATTACCATACGTATGAGAAAACATGATAGATGTGTTGTGTTTATAATTTCTGAAGATCATATTTCCTCTAATTTATTTTTGATGACTTAATGAGGGACAAGTACTTACTGATTATTTATCCTATTTGACATTTACTGGAGATGACTGTGTGGCAGCATAGTTTCTGCCAGCGACTAGCTCCGTAACCATAATTATCTATACTAGGCTAAGTTACAGAAATTAACGTTAACCTTTTCTTTGCAAAGCATTTCTTGCCTAGTTGTTCTTCAACTTCTATACCACAAAAGCATGCATTGTTTTCTTCATATAGAATTGGATATTTTCTACATCCTTCTTAAGGATTTAGAAGCTTTTACTGCCAGTTTGGCCTTTAAAGGGAGCTATAACTTTTACACTGATGGCGTATTTGCTGTGGACAGCTTATGGACCAAGATCCTTCTGTGCTACTCAAAGAGATTTCAACATTTTCAAAGTGCTACTAACAGCTGTATTAGTCTTTCTGTTTCTTGGAACTCAATAAATGTGAACAGATTGGGAGATACTTGCAAACTTGCTTGGTGAGTTTTGATTCAGAAAGCTAGTATTTGCCAGGTTGGGAAAAGGAGAAGAAAAAAAAAAAAACCACGATGGTGAAAGTTATATCACTTCTACTGCTTTGGCTGGATAATCCTAGAATTAACACTTTCAACCTGTAGTAATTATTTAGTGTTTGATCAAAACACATTCTTGGTGTTCTGTCTTAATGCAAATTGTAGGGTTCAATTATATGGAACTTAGTTATCGGGCCTGAAAGTAGCTCATGGTCACAAGAGTGTTCCAGACACCTTTAGAAGGCTTTGAACAGACTAAACAAGAAGATAGAAAAAGAAAGATCCCAGTTAGAAAAACACAGGTGCACATTCCACGATAAAGGGAACTTGGCACAAACAACCTCAGTTCAGGGGCTTATCTTGACCAATTGGACTAAGACAAGTCTTGCATGCTTTAATTAATACAGCCAATTACGTCCTATGTTTATGCGCGTGTACAGAGCGGGTATAACTAACTTTATCTTAGGTTTGTGCGCGTGGACAGTACCGATGTAACCAATCACCGTTTATGCTTGTGCGCGTGGACACCAAATGCTTGCATGCAGCAACCAATCAGAGTTTCTAAACAACTTAGAGAATTGTATAAGAATGATCAGCTAGGCTCAATAAAGGGGCGACTTTAATCATCATATTGGTGTTCTATCGTCCGGACCCCGCGGAAATAAACCCTAAACCCTACACAAATAGGAATTATACACACACACATAAACCACCACCACCCCTAAACATACTACTATAGCATTAAAAGTGAAGCATCTGAATTATAGTTGCCCTTTGCAATGTTGACTCAGCCCCACTGATAATATTTGCATTATGATACAGTCCGTAATTACATACTTGATTTTCTCCCCTAATAGGATACCACCCATATTCATTATGCAGGACAGAGGTGTCATTGAGGATTGACTATTTGACATTTTCCTGTATCCTTGCTATTTGGAATGTGGCCCTGTGTTGCTTTCATTGCATACAGTTTAAATTCACCTTTCATTCTGTTTATATTTTTTTAAAAAAATCTTTGTACTTCATTAAAACACATTACTAGATGGAGATTAAAAGATCATCAAAGCTAGTCTGCTATTCATGCAGGCATTTATTTATTTTAGCGGTAATATGTCTCTGTTTTGGTCTCATTACTTCTACTGGAGGGTATTGCATAATTTCACTGCTCTTCTAGTTTTCAGTCAAAATATAATTATGGACAGTTTATGTCCATTCCTTTTTGTGCATTGATCTTTCACCCTAAAGAGTTTTTTCCCCTCCTGGATTTAAAGCAAATAAAGTTACAGACAGCAAGAATAGCTCTTGTCAAAACAGCAAACAAGATTAATCCCAAAATTAATCCAGAGAGCTTCACCTCTAATCAGAACTGTAATCTACCTTTCAACAATGCCTGTCTTTATATCATCTGTCTGTGATTTATTTACATTATAATTTATCTTACAATTCTCCTATTAAACATGCCTTTTCCAATTTTTTTAGTAGTTTCCATGACTGAGATTTATGAATGTCAGGCTGATGCACTATGCTAGACAAAGGATATATAGTATCTATATGTATTTATCAGTGATTAATCTGGTTTGATCTACACCATAAAGCCTGTACTACTGTGAAAGACATTTTCTAAGTATTTCTATGTGTTTAATTGTTCCTTCAATATTTTAATTTTTTTTTAATCCCTCAATACTACAGATGCATGTAGATACACAGATCATGTTTCTCTCCCCATTTTAAATATAGGTATGATATTCGCTATTTTCCAGATATATCTGGCTGCATGTCTCAAGATAGCCCTTGCTACAGGGCTTACCTCTTCTAATTGTTTCACACTCCTGGGACAGAAGTTGTTCAGTTTAACTAAGCTGATTACCTCCTTTAGTTTTGGGGAGTGGGGGAAGTTAAGGCAAAATTTTTACCTTTTTTTTTCAACACCACATCCAAAGCAACACCTGTCCTGTCACTGCAACATGAAAGTAGCTCCATTTATTTCTTTATTTATATAGCTGAAAAGCCTTTTCTTACCTGTTTTAATATACAAATTCTAGCTGTGTTAGACTTTGGCAACACTTAATTTATCTGTACATATATCAGCAACAAAAAGAGTCTCCTCATATCCCCACAACCTCATGTATATCACAACACTGGGGTAGTTACAGACATTCTGGGTCCACCCAATATTAGAATGCCAAATATTAGTTTAAACTTCAGATGGTTTAGCCTACTAAAGTTTGCCTTTCTCAAAAGTGTGCTCTGCTATTTAAAAATTTTTCAATTTGAATTAAGCAAAAATCAACCATCAATCATTTAATCCAAAATAATTTTCTATATCCAACTCTTTTAATGCCCTAATTACTGTATGGCAAAGGACTATGAAGTTTACGGACAGAAGAGCTTTCTCTAGACTTCAGTGATGTAGAGATTATCCCCATTTTTAAACCTAAGATAGTATTTGTTCCTAAGAGTACTTCATATCCTGTGCTTAATACAAGAGAAACAATGCTCTTGCAGCTTAATTCCACCTACAGACAAGGAATGGAGGGCGAGTAGCTGAGCAAATTTTCTTTGAGAGGAAGAGTTTTGAAAGTTACAGATAAGATCCTCAAAGGACTAACACGCATCTTTACACATAAGTCATAGCAGAGACTTAGTCTTTGACAAGCATCTAAAGAACACGAGAGAATTGCAAAAGACCAATATAAATTGCATACAACACATACTCTTCCCTCAAAGTACCAAGAAGATTATTTATATAATCTTCACGTACAACCCATGGGTCGTAATTTAAATAAGCATTTTGTTGTGATGGACTTCATGTAAACATAGAGTGAGACATAGTTTTTCCCTCAGTGAGATTTCACCTCGAATGAGGTGAAAGACAGAGAGCTGGAGGTCAGGCAAGTCCTAAAGGCCACAGGCAGCTGGGCAACATCAAGGTGGCAAAACCCAGCTCAACCCACCACTTTGGTGCCCCACTCTACACTCATCTTCAAACCATGTAAGACGCTGTCGGTATTACAGCAAGCAGAATGCACATGAAGTACACGTGGTTTCTCGCTGGAAAATTTATAGATTCTGCTGCCAGGTAATTTAAATTTTTTACATGTTGTCAATAGCATTGCTTATAAACATTTGTAAAAGCAGTTGACATACAGTACCTACTCGATCCGTTTCTCCCCTCCTCAGTGAAGTTTATTTACTTGAGGGAAAATTAAGTCAATTAAAGAAAACCATTTTCTTTTCCAGCGGAACTGATGGTATCCCTAATACATTCCAGGAGTAAACACCGCTGCTCAAAGCATCTGCAAGAAAGCTCTGTTCCTGCTGCCTGTTAGTTTCCATTTTACAGCTGGTATTTGTGTTATTCCATAGCTGTCATGGTCAGGCATGGTCCTGTAGAGGGAAGCAGCTCCTCAGGTATCTAGAAACAGTCTCCAGAAGGGTTTGGGACAGGACCCCATTCTTAAATTTAATTTTTCACTCAGATTTTTTCTGGTGTTGAATAAGATGTCTGTTGTGATTTTTGGATTCTAAATCTCTCATTATTTGATATACTGCTGTGACTTGACTGTCTCCCTTTTCAGGATATAGACACAGGCAGAACAACCTTTTATAAAAAGACTATAGTTTGACTCTCTGGCAGGATTTTTTTCCTACCTTAAAATCTGTGTATCATTCAGATTCAGTGATTAATGTCGTAAAATAAATGTGTGGAGTATTAACTAGCTCAACAGATGATAACTTGGTGGGACAAGTGGAATACTGTTTTCCCGCTCCAGGAGGGAGCATTACTTCCTCTGCTCTGAGAAATGGCATAAGAAAACAAGTATATCTCTATGTGTATGCGTGGGAAGGCGGGGTAGATTTGCTGTCAGAGGACTGTATAATGCCAGAGTACATGGAAAAAAATGCTATTCACACGCTAGAGCGTAACTTGGGCCAATAGTCATCGGCAGCGTAAAGATAAAGAAGTCATACATGCAAAAGTATGAGAAACTCCAGTGGACCAATTGTTTTCTGGCCCAGTACCTAGCAAAGGAGTTTGGCTCCATCTGTATGATCCTTGCTATGTTCAGTAGTCCCTGGACGGGACAACAGGAGGGATCTAGAATCACCTTCAGGACTAACATACACAGTTTCTGTGTATGCTTCAGTTCACAATTAGCATTTTGTGCAAGGGGCTAAATAGAACACTAAGCATATGATAAACCTTTGCAGAATTCACTAGTGTGTGTGCTACCCTGTCACAACTTATCATTATTATAAACCATGCTCAGTGGACGGTTAAAAAGAGATAATGATTGTTCTTATCTCAGACTTCTAACTCAAATTTAGTTACAGCTGACAAAATCGAGTGTTTGCACCTGTGAACTTCAGACCACTGTGGATGTTGAGACAGAACAAGAACTCAAGTCACAGCTACTGCATCTCGTTCATATACCAGTATTTCTGACAGCTGGGTTAAGAATAACAAAGACTAATAATAATAAATAAATAAAAACGATATAAAAAACCCCAAACCAAACAAACCCTAAGACATCCCAATAAACCTTGTACTACAAAGAGAAGAATGACTGATCAGAGTTCACCTTCAGAAAGAAAACTGAAGAGTTGGTTACTAAAGCCTGAGTACAAAAAGAATCTCTTCAGTTCATTTCATTTACCCTTCCGTTAAACTCCCAAGGTAATTTTTCCCAATGAGGTCTAGGAAGCAAAAAAGCTCAATGATGAGCTCAATGCTGACTCTAAGAGCAAAAGAAACTACTTAGCTTCACACACACACATACGTATACATATTTTCATATGTACATATTTTATGTCATTCTTTTTCTCCACCACCTTTGCTTTTCCTGACATTTAATTAACAGCACATCTCTGATGTCAAAACAAACATAAAATATAGCTGTGTGTCGGGAATGCAAACCCTAATTAAGATGAAATTTTGGACATAACATAAGACTAGCTTTACATTTTCATTGGGAAAATACTCCAGTTTTTAAAATATTCCCAGATGTGCTTTTGACTCTCTAAATCTCTCTCTGTCTTGAAAAACTACAGCTTAAATTAAAAACTGCAATAGTCATCTTCTGTGAAGGAAGTTTCGTTCTTGGAATTTTAAGCGATATTTACCACTGGCCTGATTCCACTGACTTTGGTGAAGCTCAGGTTGAGATGGAGCACAACATCTTGAAAGCATTAAAGTTGTGGGAAATAAATTCAGACAGAATTAATTTTTCTTTTAATTTACACTAAGGAGCAATGATCCTAATTTTGGATATCTTGAATCTACCCCAGGAAGCTTCAGAGATAAGAAATTTGAAACAATAAAAAAGTCAACGTTTATTTATGGTCAGATTCCAAAACGCGATATTGAATCTACTTCCTCCCTCCCAGTTCAGTAGGACTATTTGTCCAATAAAATGTTACATAGCATAAGTACATCAGAAGTTAGTCTGTGTTATTTTACCATTAAAAAAAACCCTGAAAAGATCTGTGCAAATATTGCTAGTTACTTGTATATAACTTGTTGCAAACACCAGGTAAAAAGCAAACCTGATGGCTCTATCGCCGGTGAAACAATGCAAATGGACTTCCAAATTTTCTTCAAGACTCCAGAATAAATACCTTCTTT
The DNA here is from genome assembly GCF_964188355.1 of Buteo buteo. NCBI lineage: Eukaryota > Metazoa > Chordata > Aves > Accipitriformes > Accipitridae > Buteo > Buteo buteo. Next base: position 34,159,769 of record NC_134178.1, read on the forward strand.
TTCAGAAATGCGACAAAAGCATTTATTTAGATTCCTTGTACTTGTCAAAATGCTGTAGCAAATCTGAAGGTCTGCAGGCTTCTGTGTGAAGATCCCTATATGCTATTAAAAAGCACCTGTGTGGGTACTCCTGGTGAAATGCCTTCTAATGGAAAACACTCGTGGTAAGCATACTGTGCATCCCAAAGAAGGAACAATTAAAACCAGTTACTTACCAAACATAAACAGAAAATTTTAAGGCAGAGCATCCTGAAGGCAGTGTGCAGCCTTTGTTTTAATTCATTCACACAGGTATGAAGCAGCGATCTTGTGCCTCATTTAATATGCCAAGACCATCATCCTAACCCTAAGAAAGTCCTGAGCCCAGAGAAGATACAAAAAGGCCACCACACAAACTGCTTTTGTTTCTTCTATATGAACTAAGTGAAGTACAAAAATTTTTCTAAGACAAAAGTAGTAATATCACTGCATTTCTGTTTAAATTTTTGTGCTAAAATGTCAAGTAGAAAATATACTGAGATTTATTAACACATTCTCCCCTTCACTTGCCCTTCGGATGGAAAAGTCAAAAACTCCATGGGGACAAGACAGTGCCATCAGCAAACAGTCTGAGCTCTCCACGTACCCTTCAGGACACCCAGTCAATCCAGCAATGCAATTGTCTGAGCATCCCCAAGGGACCCTAATAATTTGACTTGTGCCCTATACTCTTCTTGTGAAAATAACTCGTGGTAAGCTCTGTTTTTCATCAAACCTAACAGGAAATTTTCCAAGTCTTCAAAGAGATCTTGGTTCTGATGGGAGCCCTTGTCAAGAACAAGGGTTTAAGAACAAGGCATGTGATATTAAGCTGTGTGTCCTAGCCAGGCTTTATATGTGCTTGCTCTTTTACCTAGTATTTTATAATTGGAAATGGAAATCTGTTTTTCCCCCTTGCTGTACACCATGGCATGGCAACTACATAATGTTAAGAACAGTTGAACTAAAGGGACCTTTTGGTCCCAGCTCATACATATAGACTTCATCTAAACTGGAAAACCAGAGACAAATACACTTGTCATATTATCCTGAGCTGTTGCTGCTCCTCTTGGTCAGAATAAAGCATACATTTGTTTCAGCCTTGTTTTAGCAAATTGTCCACCTTGCCTTGCATGCAAACTGTGGGAGAGTGATTCCCAATATACTGATAATTTCATAATTTCATGGGATTTTTAAGCATCTGTAAATCACATATACTATCTCTGAACAATGAAAAAGAGCTTAGAGAAATTAAAATACAAATCTACTGGGCATTTTCTATATTGAACATTTGGCTTTGTGTAATTGATAACTTAGGGAATTCTAGAAATTAATGAAGGAAATATCATTTGCAGTTAGAAAAGATTTAATGTTCACCATCCAAGATTGCCTAAGGATATAGTTTAGTTTTGGGTCAGATTTGCAGGCGCTAGATCTGAATGCTATTGTCACAGAGACAGTAACCTAAAATAGGATAATTCTGATGAGATCAGGCCACACAGAATTTGATGATCTTGAACTGAATAAACTAGTTGTAAACTCAGCTTCTTTCATAAGGCTTTGAGCACACACAGATGGGATTTAAGATTCTCAGGCTTTTAAATTCAAAAAATGTTATAAACAGACTCAACTCTTAGTTTCACTGTATTAAAAACAAAATAAGGTTTTTATTTCAGATTCTGGTTTTGATCCATCAACCAACTGATGTTAATCAAACTTAGCAGAATAGCTCTTTTTCCAAGATCAGCTTTTTCAGCCCACTCTGTCCCTTTTAGAAACATACTGGAATACTGCAGGAGAAAAATATTTACCGATCCAAACTGACTCTTGACAGCAATATTTTATGCCAGCTATACAGAAAAGAAATACTTACTCTGTGCTGAATAACCTACTGTTCAAAACTGTTCTGAATTGAACTGGGAAAATAAACCAGTAGGGAATTTTCTAACAATTGCTCTTCTACAAATTCAAAGATTAATGTCAGTCTTCAAATTATTTTTTCACTCATTCCTCTCTGAATTAATACCAAAGGCACTTGACAACATCTCCTACAGCTACTTCTGTAATCTTCACATAATTGAACTTCTCAAAGGAACAGTGAAAACTCTGCCCACAAACTAGAGATGATTATAAGAGTTGATTTAGAGAGACCTACCTTATCCCTCTCTGTCCCTCAAAGCACTGAGGATAACTTTTGCAATAGGAAGACAGTCCTTAATAGGGGGCCAACAGTAGCCCAATCAAATTTAAGTTGTTTAAAGAGGTATTTTTTCAGTTAGGTTCCCAAGTGCCCAAACTCCCAACATAGAGTGCCTAACCCCTCAAATCACTGTTACTCTTCATGTTCATCACCTGCCCGGTAGCTGGGGTTTGCTGAGAATGCTGAAAAAGCACAAAGAACAAAATGTACCTTGAGGTGCAGCACTAGTTACTGTGCCTCATTACAAGGCAAGATATCATCACGTGCTGAAATATGGTAGCCACCATTTCTATCAGAAACAACTCAGTAGCTGAACTACAAAATACATACTCCAGAGAGAGAGATACAGGTAATCCAGAGCTTCTCAGAAGGATTTATTAGCAAAACTTCAGTGTGTCACTGGTGTGCCTAGGTGCCTATTGTTTGGAGTTATGGCTTATGGGTCAAATGAAGGCAATTATTACAAAGATTCTTGTCTTGTATTTTTAGGATATTTTAAAATCTGGGTGTCTCAATTTTTAAATAATTTCTATGACCGCTACACCAGCTGTCTTTTTAGTCATGAAATTGCAAGAAGACATCTTGTAATACTGCAGGACAATTTTAGTTAGGTGTTGATCTGAGATTTAAATTCATTGTACAGCCAATAATTATACACTCAACCATTGGTTTATTGAAAATTGCCTCTTCTAGGTGTGTTCTCTATTTCTTAGAAGCATCAGTATCTTGCTACTGATCTCAGTTGTGTCCTGTCACAATCTGAGCTCAGAAAAACAAATAAATCTGTATGGATTATCAATCAATTTGAGGCATAGATGTCCACTTTATGTGCATCAAATGATGAGGGCAGTAGTCAAACTACTTGTTTAATTAGTTTACTATTTGGAAGAGAGAGATGAAATACTGATGACATCACTCATTCAGCTACTTCCCCCCCCTTTGCTTCTGGGCAAAAAGAAAGACCTACGTCTTCAAGAACAGAACATGTGCCTAGAACAGCATATTTAGTTACTCCTAGGACACAGATTAAATTAAAAAAACTTATGTTCATTATTGAACCTTAGTGGCTGAAGTTCATTCTTCTAAAAATTCTGATTTTTGAACTATGAATTAATTTCAACTTCAAACAAAAACATCCCATCTCTAATTACAGAGAAAGGATTTAAACTAAGTCTTTATTAAAATGACAAAATGGTCAATGAGACAAAATTAGTGGGAAGACATAGAATCTCTTACTGTATCAACTAATAGGTTAAAAAAAGTTGAGGCTAGCAAATCATTCTTCAGATCTTCTAATTGTATCAGTAGGTCTAGTAAAAAACATATGCTTCACTTGAAATTTTGTGGATCTTCTATCTATCTCAGATATAACAACTCAGCTAACACAGCATGGGAAATAATTGCCAGAGAAATTACTGGCTAGCAATTGTAATTAATGTCTGTGTAAGGGTCAGTCAGCACATGCAACCTGAATCAATTTACAGACTCCCATGATCCATATTGTAACTGAAAAATTGTAAGTTTTCAGATATAATTTAGCTACTATGAAATAGACTTAGAGGAAAAAAAGTCATTTTTTCGATGATCAAAATAAGAGATTAATGTATCATATGAATATCTATCATTTGGCTGATGGTAGTGACAAAATCGTCCCAGGTGGAATAGATGATTACATTGTCTGGCTATGTCTCTAGAAGAAGGACCACATGCATTTTCCTTTTTGTTAGAAGGAAAATTAGTACAAGTTATTTTCCGATGTGAAATTCACCATAATCAATAATGGTTCTTAAGACTTGTCTGTGGCCTTATTTGCCCCAAGATCATATATAGATTAGACCTTTGGCTACAGAGAAGAAACATCTAAATCAGACTTTCTTATTTATTCCTGGGTCTTTATTTTGTTTAATTGTTTGGGAAATCATCAATTAAAACAAGGATTATATTTGCTTATAAGCAAGTACAAGACACTTTCCTTCTGTGAAAAAAATGAGTTGACATACACATTACCCCTTTCAGGTATGCTCTGTGGAGGTATAAGTCTATTAGAGCAGTGATCCAGTTGGGTCAACTGGCACTGCTGAGAACGTCAAAAGTAGGAGACGTAAATGTTTCAGTAAAATTCTCTGGATAAGACAAACAGGAACAAAGTACCATGTCCTAAACCATGGCTCCTTGCAGTATGTCTTCTGTGGCTTCTTCTAGAAGACTTTTCAATCATCTTACCACTAGCAAATTATTTCTCAACAATCACACGTGGGATGACAATAAATTGCTTTTCCATCGGTGAGATCTACCAAGTTTGACTGTGAAGTCATCAGCTATAGAGTCAGGGCAAGAGATCCAACACAGAACCCAGTATCTTGTCTCTCAGGATGACCATCAGTGGATACTTAAGGGAAATATTGAAGAATCAGAACAAATGTACAGTGTTCCTTATCATTGCAGAGCAGATTAGGGACTCCACTCAATGAACTGGTGAACCATTGTGTTTAACAGATCATAACTCCTTTGTAAGTTTGCCTAATCCTTTTTTGATCCCATTTATACTTTTGGTCTCTAAAACATCCTGATGTGAAGAAGTTAATTTACATTCAGCGAACTTACTTTTGTTTAGTGACAGTAAAATTTGGAGGTACCCACTGTTATCAAAAGCACTCTATGCAAGTAATTTAGTGGATGTCCCTATACTCAACCCAATCTCCTCATCAGAAAAACCAGACAATATACCAAAAACATTCACACTTGAAAAAGTAAGTGTAAGAACTGAGGAAACTGGAAACTTTAAAAGAACACCATGTTTCCCTTTTGTCCTGTGGCTTGATCATCCTCCACACAGCTATATATGTGGCAGTATTAAGATGAAATCTACAAACTGCACAGCTGATCTCATGTCACTCTGAACATGGGGGTTTTACCCAGTGTAGCTGTTGCCTGAAGTACTGATCCATTACATCAGTTCAAATTTTACCTGAGAGGAAAACTTCATCTCTTCTGCTGCTATTCCCCATTCAGTTGTGATTCTTTGTGATTGTTTAACTTCTTAGTTTAGGGCAAAGTTTGCAATTAATACAAAAGCAAATCCATCTCCTGATGCCAAGGAAAGAGTAAAGTTATGCACGAGTGGACTGGGACAAATGAGACTAAGCTTATCCAGTAAAAATCCGTAATAGATTTAGCAACAGGGTTCAGGTGATGCCAGGAGTGTACCATGTTACTTTGCACATTCTTGAGTGTTTTACTGGATCAAGCAAGATTGCTCAACAGCTTCTTGAATTATTTTTTAAGTAGTACTATTGGGAGAACTCAAGTAGATACCTCAATGCTTTGCTAACCAGATTATAAGATGAAGGAAGTGTCCAAGTGGTTTGTTGTATCAAAAATAAAAATTATATTTTTGTTTTGCTTTTCATATTATACCTTCTCTCTGTAAGATTAGTTATTAGGAGTTGCCTGCTTTCTAAATACATCAAGAACTTGAATAGTTTGTGGAAGTATATCCAGAAATAAAAATGTTTGCCACTGAGTGCTCCTTCTTATTTTGACTTCAGCATCTATCTATTTATATAACGCAAATTCTGATCTTTTTTTCCTCACTGTCTTTGGACAGCTTCATTCACAGCTTTGGGTTATAATAACCTGATTGCATTGGGAACAAAATGATCTGGAAGATGGCGACAGAACTGGTTGGCATCTTTCGTTATCTATTGCATTTGCCTTTTCTGCTAACTTGTTAAATTGTATGTTCAATGATTTTTATATCATTTAAAACTATACAGTTTATTATTTATTACACAGATTTGATTTGGATCTGGTTCTAGAAGTGTCATAAACTGATAGAAAAATCTTCTGGTTTGAGACTGCAGATTGCAAAAGTAAATTGCGAGAAAGTATTTAAGGTTGCTATTTACATTTAAATAAGCTTTGACGTATGGAGTCTAGAAGCAGAGATTTCCCTCTCCCCCCATTCAATTGTCAATTCCTGTGGAAAAAATAGGATATGGGATAGACAGCATCAAAATTTCAGTAAATAACACTTGTAAACAGTTAACACTTACATAACAGTTAAGTTAGCTTTCTTTGCTTTACTCATCACTCTCCTGGAAAACCCTGTATTTTGAAATCTAACTAGCAAGTCTGAGAGTAATCACGTTTGAGCATGCTGTGACTGTATAGTTGGTGGCTATCAGCGCTGCCGATGCGCAAGCGGGGAACTGAGCAGAAGACAGAAAGGCCATTCCTATCTCTATGTCCTTTCCCTCCCCCTTTGCTGAATAATGAAGCTGTTGTTTTGATCTTGATGGTATTTTCCTTTGAAAATTTTAGTGTTTTCAAGAAATGGAGGGGTTGGCTTTCTTTATATCTGATCTCAATTGCCTGATCCTGTTTTATTGGCTGTAAAACACTAATTGCCTAATAAAAAATATTCTCTTTTCCTTTTATATGTTTGAATAAAGGTTTCTCAGCACAGTACGCCATGGTCTTTCTGGTCCCTTATCTAGGTTCTCCCTTCTCCATAAAATCCTTAGCATTTCAACTTGTTATTCAAGACTGTTTTCTTCATTATTTTCCCTTTCTTGCCTACTTTACCTATCAGGAGGCAAGAGTGGATCTGTCAGATGGTCTTTGTCAAGAAAAAGACAGGGATGATGTTCCTTTTGCTTTCCATTTCAGTCTCTCTCATATTTATTGTTTAGTGAGAAACTACACTAGTTGGCTCCCATCATTAAACAACACAAACAGATCTATTCTCCAGAAAAACACTGTCGTTGCTGAAATCCAGTATCTTTGGCTACTTTGGATCAAAGACAATCAGTTTCTATTGTATATGTTGGCTCCAAGATAAAGACTTTCAAAAATTGTAAAAATAACAAGCAAAAAGCCCCAAACAAATGAACAGACCTCCCCCTGAGCAAACATACAACTTTTTAGGAGAAGCAGTTTCTTAACCCAGTACTTTGGTGTTACAGGGAATTTGAATAACCGTGTTAATATGTATGCTTTGGCAGTACTGCTACCCATGAATATGACAACTGTCAGAGCCTGGAAAGTCACTCACTCACTACTGTCACAAATCTGCCTAAAAACAAAGCCACCATATGTTTATGCAAAGAGATGAGTTACTCTCTTGGCTCAACTGCATAAAGATGAAATATAGAGCATTCATCAAAAAACTATAACATAATGCTTGGCTCTCTCCCTTCTTCCTCTATTAAATTAACTTTTTTTTTTGTTTAAAGATTAATATTTTCATCCATTTGCAGCATGTCATAAAATATGGAGTAGTGCGTACTTCTAGGAAAACAAAGATCATGGGTCATGGCATGCAACAATTATTCAAAAGACAACAAGAAAATCCAGACAGCACACGATTTGGAGTGCTCTGTAACATCTGGAATTCACTTCTGCAAACACAATGCCTGAGCTCCCTTTTACATAGAATTTAGGTGCCCTATTGACTTTTTATTTAAACAAACATTTGAGCCATTTCAACTCAGCAACTCCAAGCTTACCAAGAAGAAGAACGAAAGTAATGTAGCTGGAGAAAAACCTCATCTAACTTTTATTATTATTATTATTTATGAAAAAATTATTTTCTATTACTTTCTTTGCTTTAATGATCATAAACATCTATGTATGTTCAGAATAGGCTTGCATTGCTTTGTTGCAGCTACTTGTTTCCATCAATCCACAGGAACTAACACAATAATAATACACTGTCCAAAATGATTTATGATCTCACTCTGCTTATGCAAATGCCTAACTTTCAAATGTGAATCAAACTACTGTGGTAATGTGTCAAACAACTTGTGAAGTATTTAAACAGCTGACTACACCTGTTTCCACTTTATGAACGCTTTCAAGTTTGGGCTGCTTTGATTCAAAGCAATACGTTTAGTTTAGAGCATTACTTTTCAATATGAAAATTAAAATTGCCTTCTCCTGGGTATAACAATGTGATGAGGTCTAACAGCACACAGACCTATTAAAATGCTGAGGCTCAGCTGTCTCAGACTAACTGGGTGGTTCTCATCAAAGTAAGTGAAAGCTGCGCAGTTTGCAGAGAGTGCACAGCTTCCAGAAGCACCCTCCTGAATACGTGCAAAATAAGCACCAGACTAAGACATATCTATGGGCCCAATTTGGCAGGCAGCGGGCAATTAGCTTGAAATCTTACAGCTTTAAAATGGGAGTGAAGACTAAGTCCCAGTTCATGCTTTATCTCTAGCTGAATTGCATTACTTTGATAATTGAGGCTAATGCCCAACATAGGTAGCAACAATTTGCTATTACTCTATACAAGAGAGGGAAGGAGGTGGAAGCGGATGGCAGGCTACACAAATCACTGCCTTGGCTACTGCCGCATCCCTCCTCTCAGTAAATGGGCATGGGCCTCCAAGAGCACACGGTCACGACCGTCTGGGTAACCACTCTCATGACAGCCCCTGGAGCACTTCTCTCGTGTGTGGAAGGGGCTTAACCCATGTGGAAAGCACCATTCAGGTAAGTGCCTGCTGCCTTAGCTAACCCTATCAGCCACCCATGTAAAGGCTAGAGCTTGAAAAATGAGCGTGCAAATGTCCACAACTGTATATATGCGGAAGAGGGAACTCGAGGTAAATTGCATTGCGCATGTAACCTTAGGCTCAGATTTAAGGGTGAGAAATACATAGGAGGGATTTAGCACTGACTGTGACATACTACTTATGCATGCTGCTGCTGCTGCATTCAGCTCTGCAAGGTCCTGTGTTCCTCTCCATTTTTCATGCATGTAGGGACAGATTTTCAAAGCTTGGTCACACTAAATCCTGAAGATCTAAGCAGAGCAGACTGGCCACAAAATATACAAGGAGGTAAGATGTCCGCTAATTAGACAAGTCATGGCAACTGCTATGTCATCCATCACCTTGGGTAACAATGTTGCTATGTCCAATATCGGTTATTTGAAAGATACCCTTTCTGGAGTGCAAAGATAAAAATAAGGCTTTTTGAAAATAGTATGCTTTCAGCTTTCATGTTTAGGGACATTGCCTAAATGCAGTCCAAAAGACTCGGACAGCAGAAGGCAAGAAAATATCAGCATTTTCTGGGACATCAAATAATCTAGTGTTTAAGTCTCATGCACGATGTTAAAATACTTCACTGGCCAATACTGGAGTCAGTTGGGTCACTTATGGAAGCTACCCGAGTTATTTTCCAATTAGGCTGGGCTAAATGAATATGTTTCTCTTGCAGAACAACCAGAAATCTGTAACTGAATTCTATACTCTACATAAGCCTTTTTAATTAGACAATACCTTCCTCAATGCAGTTAGGCACACAAGAGCCTTGAAGAGAGTTGAGAACACCACAAGAAAATCAGATGCGAGTGAAAAAATAAAAATATACTATATAATATATAGAATGGATAAAGACTCCATTTTGATTCATATTTAATAATTTCAAGTTTTTCCTGGATTATTATATCGTTGCTTCTTGTTTGGTAACAACTGCATTATTGTTGGGCTAAAACTGGTACTCTACCTTTGGTGGAAAACCTTACTGTATTACACTACAACAGCTAGTAAAAAAAAAAAAAAGTAAGATAAAACTCTGTTGGGCCACTCTACTTCCCACCAAAGTTTAAAATTATTAATTTCATTTTTTTTCCTGTTAGGCTTGGTCTGCAAAGTTATTGAGTATTTAGTCATTAAACTTCAGTATCTTCTTGCTTGTGGGAATCTGGAGATATTATCCATTTTTCTTTCAGCTGTGACTTGGGTCCAAACTCATTCACTGAACAGCCACTAGGCAGTTCAAGCCTCCTGTACGTACCCCAAGCAGTTCACAACATTGAACACAACAGCTACAACACAGGCCAAAGCATCAGATCTCCCACAGAACAGACAAGGCAGGAAACGTTGCTTAGAACAACCAGTCTCCTTGGTCTGGCTAGCAAACCCTCCCGAGCAGCTGAGCCCAGACTTTATATAAGAAAGGGGAGTGACAAATCCAAACATCTGACTCAACTAGCTTTAGTGGGCCAAATGTATATATTTCTTCCAAACTTATTTCTTGAAGACTGCCTCTGGGGGTCAAGTGGTTCCAAGAGAAATATTCAAACTAAGGCAAAGGACTTCCACATAAACACAGTTGTTGCAAACATGTGCTTATTTTCCATAATAATTTGGAATTTCGTCTCGTGGCCTATTTGTAAGCCCCATGACTCTGAATGACCTCATTCCTCTCTCTCTCTCGTGCTCCGGTAAAATGCTCCCTCATTACAGAGGGTCTCCAACTTCCATAGATTTTTAAGAGCCTAAAGGACTGAAAATGATCCCTCTGTAATCCCACCCCTTCTGAATACAAGGCATACCATTTCATACAGCAGTTTCTGCTCGCAGTCCATAAACTTATGATTGAATTAGAAGTTGTTCTCCTTCCCCTGTTCTCCCACAGGACACCCAGACTTGGTCTAGATACTCCAAACAGTATACATTTCACCACTGCTTATTCATTACAAGGGTGATTTTTTTTTACTGCTGTAAGGGAACTCCTTTCAAAGTGTGTCCTTTGTTGCCAGCCCTGCTTCAGACAACTGAAGTAAGCACTGGTGAGGGCACAGCACTGACTCTATGGTTGTAATCCAGAAGTGGGCTGTCTAGCTGTTACGGTCGTGTAAGTAGACAGAGCTTCTACCAGTCCTGTATGTGAAGAAAAAGTTCATCTCTCTGCTACCGTATGAAACAAGTGTAGCAGAACTGGTCCTTATTTAATTGATGTAACAGAGAAATTTATGACCTATAACCTACCCTTTTCCATCTATGATTTAACAACTATTATAACCATATGTATGATGTATGTAAAACTTAGTGAAATAAACAGTGGGAGTTCTTATTTTATCATAATTTAGTCACAAAGCTGAAAGAGTTGAAAAAGGAAAGAAAAAAAGGTCACGGGTTTGATGTAGAATTAGGCTGGCAAACACATCCAGAGCTAGTCCCCAAGTCCTCTGTTAACATAGATTTTCTAAGGAGGAAAAGTTAATGTTCCCCTAAAGCTGGAATTTAAATGGCTTTAGCTTTTAACAAAAGACCCTTTAAATTGTAAACTAGGTGGATTTTTTTCATTACATTACAAATATCTGCCTATCTTCCTTTCTTTTTTTCTTCACAGTGAGACCTGAGCAGCTGTGATTAGTAGGAGGAATAGTGTACTGCAATATGAAATTAATTGCTTCTACCTACATTTTTCTCCCCAAGTTTATAGCTCATTTGCTGCTGTGTCCTGCACTACCTGCTCTCTCTTTTACCTGATTTTGCCTCCTGTATGGTCTTGAAGGCAGAACACAAAAGGGAATCAGAGCCTGGGACTTTGCTTAAGAGACATTAAGCAGGTTGTAACAGATCTAGGAGGGTATGGAAATGTGTTATTGCAGAGGTCTTCTCAAATGTATCAGGAAATATCTATCATAAAATAAAAGTAATTCAGTGCCTAGCTTCGCTCTAAATCAAACTCTAACAATCCTTTCTCATAAATCACCATATTACAGACAGCTGGAATAAGTGCAGAGTGGTAAATAAATTTCTTGTTAAATAAAAAAAAAAAGCACTTTGAAAATTCCCTCCATCTTACCAATGCCTATGCATGTGGGTTTGTATTCTAGGTATAAATCATGCATTCACACACAAACACACCCACTTGATATTTCCTTTCAGAATTCAAAAGAATGGTTGTCTGTTCTTTAAAATTCCCCCCTTTGTACTTCTGTGGAAGAGAACAGGCTTATAAAAACTTGTCAAAACTGATTAGAACCAAGTGGGAACATTTTAATACTTTGAGTAAGACAGGAACCTCCCTTTATACGTAGGAGTTAATGTTGTATTCACAGAAGTATATCCACCCACCTGCAGTCAATGCTTCATTTGCTCTGTTGTATCCTCATTTTAATACGGAGAACTGACTGAACACAGAAGCAAGTTATTCACCAATCGCTCACTATTCATTGAATTAAGCTTGCTATTTGTGAAGTTATTAAACATCCCACATAACCAGCAATTTAATACCACACTGAAAACCATTAAAGTTAAGCTTCAAAAGTAAAACATACCCTGGTATTTTCAAATAATAATATCCTATTTATTTACCATTTTATGAAGACTTCCCCATTTGCATTATGTAGCTCTTGCTGAACATGAAGAACATAAAACTCAGTGACAACTAATTTATTCTCAATATATGCAGTACAAGAATACTATATTTGACTCAAGTAGCTGTCAAACTATGCCACCTGGCAGCATGCAGCATCCCTCTTATTTGACATATCCAGACAAATAAACTATTTAAAGGACAAAGAAAAATTAACGTTTGAAATGAAAGCAAGGAAAGTGCGAAGTAAAGATAATTTTAACTAAAATATGAGCTTGCAAACAAGTTCACTGCATTTCGTCTTCAAACTGATTTTTCTGGTATTTTGCTTGGTTTTTCCTTTTTTTTGTTTGTTTAGAGTACTTCTTTGAAACATCAACACAAAAGATGCCTGCAGCATAGGACTCCACACCCATCTAACACCTGATCAAATGTCAATTAAATCCTTGGCAATGGTCAAATCCATTTCAACTTGTTTCTAATAAAGGCACAACTATAACCTTTGCAATTCAATATTTTTAGATGTTACTGGAAAATATTCCAACATCCTACTGTGTGAAACAATACCTGCAATGCCTTAAGAAAGAGAAGAAAACCATCCTCCAAGTAGGGCTAAGCAGGTGTGTTGCTTTTGCAGAAGAATATTTCTTGTCATAACACCAAGATATTGGTTGGCTGTATGGCACTAACTCCCTTGGGAGACTGGGGTGATACAGAATGGAAGCGACACAAGGGCTGGTAATGGCAGCATTATTTTCAGTTTCAGACCCCAGATTTCAATTGCTGGGGTGGATCACTAAGCATAGTGGAAAGTGGAAGTGAAACGGACTTACTGGAGCAAGTGCAGCAAAGGAATGTGAAGATAATTAAGGGTCTGGAGCATCTGACATACAAGGAGAGGTTGAAACAGCTGGGACCATTACACTTCAAAAAGACTCGGGGGAATCTTATCAGTGTGCATAAATGTCTGACAGGATGGTGCAAATAAAATGGAGCTAGGCCCTTTTCAGTGGTCCCCAGTGAAACTTCAAGAGGCAATGGACACAAGTTGAAATACAAGAAATCATTTAAGAAAAACCTGTAGGATTTTTTCTTTGGCTGTTTTTTGTTTGTTTTTTTGTTTGTTTGGTTGTTTGTTTTTTGGTATTTTGGTGGTGGTGTTTGATAGTAACTAGAAACTGTCACAGGTTGCCCAGAAAGGCTGTGAAGTCTCCATCCGTGGAAACACTTAAAACCTGATTAAGCATGGCCCTGAGCAACCTCCTCCAGCTGACCCTGCTTTGAGTAGAGAGTTGAGCTCAAGCATCTCCAGCGGTCCTTTCCTGCCTCCACAATTTTGTGAATCTGTGAACTACCCTCTAACACAAATGCGTTTGAGATTTTCTCCCATTACTAATCCTGCTGTACCTGTTCCACATATAAATGAAAGCTTCAGGCACTGAATCAACCAACCTGGCATCGTTTCTCAGTGCTGCGCTCAAAACCAACCCTAACAAACACCTATTTATGGAGGTGTATTTATGTCATCCCAGTAAGAGGGATGCATGGGAGGATAAAGCTGAGAAACTTCCTTTTATGGTAAGTAATACCATGAAGTCGTAAGAAAACCTAGCAAAAAGGGAAAGCGTGCAAAGGAATGATTATTGTAGAAAAGGTCTGTCTAAAAGCTCAAAACCCCCTCTTTTGATAGACAGAAATGAAGGCACAATCATTACAGGTATTTTTTGACCTGTTTCAATAAGAAAATGCTCTCGCACTAGCTTCTGTTGAACAGAGCTTTGTCCTCTTTAAATCAGTCCCACTCCACTGCAGTTACCTTATCTATTTAAACAGAGGCCTGGGTCAGCCCCCACTGTACATTAATGACAATACCAAGTTAGATGCCCTGACTTCTTATATGGTCCAGTGAAAAAAACCAAACAAAAAACCTTCCTGAAAAATGCAAAACAGTACTTCCATAAATGGTTTCACTTATGTTTTAAAAAGTAGTGGCTTTGCATATCTCCATGCTTTTTTTTTCTCCTTTTCTTTCTTCTTCTAAAATCCTTCTACTTTTCCCCATCCTCTCTTCCAGCCAATTTTTACTTACATTCTTGTATCAAAAAAATTAAGGGGGAAAGTAAAGATTACCTGGGGACTAAAAATTAGAGAAAAGAATACACCATATAAAAAGTGGGAAAAAAACTCTTTCAACAATCTAAACAGTTTCAAAAATAACTGCTTCCACTCTGGAAGTAAACACATTGCATCGTGCAATTCTGCCCACTCCAGGCACATCCATGCCCAGTTAGGGGCTGGCAGATTTCTTCATTAAGAGCCGCAATTCTGCTTACACTTACTGAAACTCTGTGAAAGCTGCAGTTCAGCTGGAGAAGAGAAGCAGGAGAAAAGCAAAGTTATCAAAATAAAAAAATCCTTGTAGCTACATAAGCTGACATGTTTTTTCCATTTATTTAATCTTAAACCCCGTCCTGTAAAAACTTAGGGTCAGACGAGGAATTCTGAAGTAAAGCTTAATAACCATGAAAGCACTTGCAGCTCTTACCTCGTTATTTTTCCAAGACAGACTATGAATACAAATTATGCCTTCACATAGCTCAGGAGCCCTAAGATTTTTCGATTAGGTTTCTCCTTTTTTCATAATGGTCTGCCCACCCTCCCAAACACACGCTTCCTCTGTGGCTGTCCCAGACTGCTAGTTTCCTCTTTCCCATCAGGTCTCCTCAGATGTCCTTTTCCTGTAAATACTATTAGGGCCATCTTCTCATTATCACTGATGACTTAACTTCCCAGCAGCCTGGCCCTACGGTCCAACACCCAGAGAAGAAGGAGAAAATAGCTCGACAATAGAACTAATACACTGACGACAACATATCCTTCGGTTTGGGACAGCTCATCATTTATACAAGAGGGGAAGAAGGTCTTGCCCAGCTAGGCACCTATTGAGTGTCGCACACTATACCACGTCACATCCTCTGGTGGCCCTAAAAAGCTCCCAAATCTTTATGTGGCTTCTGCAAAGACAGCACTTCTGTTCAGGGGGATGCAAAGGCCAGACTGAGCTTTCCTGTGATTTCTTGTGAACCCTCACCTCCCAGAAGACGGCATCACACTCTCCTTTTTAAAAATACCTTGCAGGGCCTCAGAACTTCATTTACCGCAAGTATCATAAACAAAGGCTTCCCATTAAATAAGAACTGAGTTGAACCTCTTAATCAGTAAAAGGTACCTCTTGAGCGGGTGACTTGTGTAAGACAGATGTCTTTGCAGCAAAGCACTGCTGCTGAACAGCAGCAATCAGCTGATGGGGGCAACACCGGACCAACAAGAGTGGCGGGGGCACTGTCTTCTTGCTTTCTGCAGCAAGCAGAGACAGGGCAAGGGACCGTGCAGTCACAACTCGGCTTTTCAAGAGTGCAATGCTGCAGCTATGCCATGTCTTTGCCAAGGGGCATTCTGCCTCAACCCACTCCTTGAATTTTTCTCTTACCTTTGGCAGAAGGTTTGATTACTTTGCTGCCAGGCACATGCAGCTATGCCGCTTTGCATGATGTTCCTGTTGTATCAGAGGCAATACTTTGAGTTCCCTTTGAAGTCATATGTGCTTGACTTTACAGTACTCAAGATGCAATAAACCATAACGTGTGTTCCTTATTGGGGTTATGCTCAAATACCCAAGCGCATCTCCTGTTGCTTCTTTCTGCTGTTCCTTTCCAATTCTGTACTTATTGAAACAGAAGATAAATAAATAGAGTTCTGGATATCCCTTCAAGACAACACAATTTATGTACGGCCTGTTTATCTTCATGGTAAAACAAACCAAGATTTTTTTAGTATTGTCAAAATTAGGAAAAGTATTTTTAGAGATGTTATCAATAACTCATTCTGGCAGACTGCAAAATTGCTTCCCCAGCATTTATTTGAGAAAAAAATCTGTTTTCAATGGAGCCACAGCTCCACATGTCTAATTCATGTAGCCTGAGCAATATCATAGAAGATAGGCATTTTTTATCTTTTATGGGTTTCTTTATTAATAATAATAATAAAAAAAGCTTTGTTTTAAGACTTGGCCATGAACCAAACCGTATCATGTTCAAAGTTTGTGGAAAAAATCACGAATACACAATATCCAGACACAGAATATCTTCCATTGATTTAAGCTTTAAATTTTGTCTTGTACATTTAGGAAATGTAGAAAGGACCTCATATAGTAAGCAAAAGAACGAACAGCAATTTTCTAAGATTTTAGCCAGCAGGTTGAGCCTTTCTTAATTAGGATCATCCCTTTGCACATCATTTAGGGACTCCATAAGGGATACAATTAAGTT
This sequence comes from Buteo buteo, assembly GCF_964188355.1. Lineage (NCBI taxonomy): Eukaryota > Metazoa > Chordata > Aves > Accipitriformes > Accipitridae > Buteo > Buteo buteo. The sequence goes on from NC_134178.1 coordinate 34,176,440, forward strand.
GAATATGCTGCATGATTTTTCCATAAGTTTAGCCATTCTCATGGATCAGTAAAGCAATCTTTTTAGCTAGAGCTGTATATGTAGCACTAAAGCTCTTCCACACATTGTTCTTCATTTCTAGAGGTGTCAGTTGCCCCGAGTCCCTGACTTTTCCTCTCTGCTTCACATAGCTGAACTATGAACACATTTACTTTCTCCCCTTGCCAAAACTGTCAGGAGTAAAGTTTTAAACCGTGAACTAGCAGCCGTACATAAGCAAATGTTTGATTTTAAGCACTTGAGGAGTCACAGTGAATCAATGGGACTTGGCACACACTTAAACACCAGTTGCACCTTTATATGACCATAGGCCTTTTTGCTTGGGATTTCCTGCTTGGTGTACCTGTGCATTCAGAGGTGTTCAGATACTAAACGACATTAGTACCGTGGACTTCAGCAGGCTTTAGTTTATAGAGTTGTGAACCTTAAGAGCCATGTACCAAATCCTGATGTTTGAAATATTCCATCCCATTAAAAGATATGTATGCTTTCCTCCAAAGTTGTTCTTTGGTGGGATGGAGATGTAGCTGTAAACAGAAACTCTACTCCTGATATAGGATCCCAGGCAACAACTATGTTAGAAATAGAGTCAATTTTCACTTAGAGATAACATCTGTAAAAAAAATAATCTTAACCGTCACCAAAGAAATATATGTCCATCAGTCTGGACATGTGTACCTCACCTAAGCAATTGATACAAGACAAACAAAAATAGCTTCAGTAATGTACAAGAAATTTTGACTCAAAGGCCAAACGCTCTCCTTTTTGGGGACTGTCAGAGGCATATTGCTGTCCTTCCTGCAAGGAAATACAGTGCTTGGGTGGTGCATGCCATGCATCCAATTTTGGCTGAAAACTTCAGCAGTGCCCCAAAGAGGCTTGGCTTACTTCTTACCTAAAGGGATACCCCTGCTAAAAACTGTTGCACTAAAAGAGTGTCCTTTGACAGAGATGTCCTCGTTCTTTGACCTACTTAGTTGTACTTGCTCATACCTGCTCCTCTTCTCTACTATGGTTTCTTGCCTTTAAGGCCCTGCACCCTTGTTCTTGACAAACACTGGGAAGGAATTTCCTCCCTGGCATAAGGCAGGCCACCAGAAGAAGCAGGTGGCAGTTGTGAGCAGAGGATGAGAGAAACCCAGAAGAGAAAGCTGTTTGGGAAGTAATGAGTACAAGAGCCAATTTATATTTTAATGATTAAAGAGAGATTAAAGCCAATGGCATCGTGATTTTAACTCTGCAGCTGGTGGATTTCTTTGTCTTCTGGTCAATGAAGCTGAATTATGAGACTGAGGGAACTTCAAAAGAGTTAAAAGATGTTATAATAATAATAAAGGGAGGTCTATAATTATAGAGAGATTATTGCATATAATATGTAAGTGGATTGCACTTAAACAGCCTCATCAAACCAATTTCCACTGCAACTTATTGATGCCACAGATGAGGACTTCAGGTGGGAGGATGAGCTAGAGGAATGGATGAACACTTAAGAAACAAAGTCCTCGTTTTCATGCTAATGTCCTTGTGCAGTTCAGAAGAAGGGGAGAGAAACAGTCTTTGTAGAACATTGTGATAGCAATGCAGCATTGCAGGGGAGGAGGAACTTCCTCTGGTGTAGCAATGAACTGCTTCAAATGAACACTTAAAGTTGTTCATGAGACAGCAGCAGCTGTAAGCCTTCTGCAATCCCAGCACATTTTATTATGATTGCAAAATAAAAAAGTCAGTATCTGTCTGGTATAACCAGAATGACAGAGATTCATCAGGGATTGGGATATTTTGATCTTACTGTCTTTTCACCCTTCTCTTGTTAGACAGCAGGAGCAAGCAATATTCTCACGGGACTGTTCAAAAAGACTTGTCTTTCCTTGTGGGGAATGGCTAGTTGAACTCCTTAAAACATCAAAAAGTATTACTTAAGTTTACATTTGATGTAAGAATATGAAAGAAGTCCTCTCACAAGCAGCCCTCTAGTTCTGCTTTGGACATTCTTCACCATTGTGACTCCTCTTGGCTCATCATCTCCCTCTGCATTCTGTCTCAGTGAAACTGCTCTGCCTAGCAAAGGCAGAAAGGCAGGCACAGTATTCTGGTCCAAATGGCTGGACAGACTTAATAGTCATTGTATGAAAGACTAAATTGCTGCAACAAAATGCTCTTCCTTCCATCCTCTGTTGTACCATGTACAGAAGCAGAAGGAGAACAGAGGGCTTAAATATCTTGGCCTCCCCGCTTTTCTGGGCATATTAGCCTTGTTTTCTGCTCCTTGATCACAGTAATACACCTGGGGCAAATGTTTCAGCTTTCCTATGGACAGAAGACAGTGCTGTAGCTCATGACACTCCTTTTTTGCTGCAGTGTAGGGGACTGTTCTGAGGACAGAGGTACACAAGCCCTAAAGGTAACCCCAAAGCAAGAGTTGTGCTCACCCACCCCATCACATGACTCTCATTCATTTTGAGGCTGCATCCAAAGAACAACACTTCTGTTTAAAACCTGGATTCAATCTAAGTAAGCAAGCTTCTGCTGACTTCAGATAATCTCCGGTAAAAGAAGTTGGTATCTAACTCCTAAGCTCCTCTGAAATGCATGGGGGGAACAGGTACCATAAACTATAATCTAAAGCAACCATATCAAGAAAAAAGTTGTCTCTTACTGTACTGTACCAGTTCTCGATGCATCAACCCTATTCAGCAATTAAGCCAGACAACGTCCATCACCACCACTTAGGGTTCTCCTGACTCAAGTGGTATTTGACCTGGAGTTATGTGCATTCTTGTAAAAAATTTAAACCACAGGGATTAATTCTGCTATTAGCCTTTATCAAAAGATTGGTTAAATAAGTATTCTGTAATATGTAAAATAAAAGAGTGGGAATGTGACTCTTCTTTTGTACCTGAAGCAGCACATGTTCCTTCCCATCATGGCACGTTAATTTACCCTTATGTTCTGTACACAAGGGATTTAGTTCACCACCTTCCCTAGATTTCAGATTTTTCTTCAGTCTGTTACATAGAGTAATGCTGGTTGTTCTCTTGAGAAAGATTATATAACTTCAACAAGGGGCCAAATTCTTAACTGCCATAAACTGATGTTACACCAAGGTCAGTAGAACAGCAGATTTACAGCATCATAATCAAACATAGGACTCAATCCCATCTATCAGTGTTTAATATCTTGCATCATCATTTGACACTCACTTCTAAAGACAAAATACAAAGATTAATTGACCCCTCTGGATTTTTTAGCTACTAGAAGTTGCACTACTTAACAATGTAATTAATCTTTTCTATGGGTTGTTCTTTCAAACTAAAAGTGGAGTTGTTATAGCATCAATTTCTGCTGATTTTTTTTCTTCCTGTTCTGTCCTTTGTGCATATTTACTAGTTTACACTTAACGTCAATTCCTCTCATTAATTTCTTTCATGGTTTTGTTGGTTTGCTGCCTAAAGTCAAGCTTCAAATAGATAGCTGTACTGAGACAGTCAGTTTAGTGGGGCAAGAAATGCATTTAATAGTTTTCTAGTGAGGAATTGACAATCACACAGCAAAGTAACCATATGGTGTCTAGTGCGATGGATCTGACTTTTCACAAGTTGTTGTTAAAGACCACAAAGATAGTCTGAACACTGAAAATTCCAAATATAATTACATTAATTCAAATACCTGCAGACCTTGCTTTTCATCAAAGGTTGTAAGAAATTGCTAGCTATAAAAAGTATTTCAGCCATTTCACTTTGGGGGTGGGGGGGTGGGAGGGGGCAATACATATGACTTACAGTCCCAAACAATTCTTTCAACCACTCCCTCCAATGGTAACTCATCAGGCCACAGCACAGGTAAATTAAGAAATGAACACAAGAGAGATCAGTTTGAATTTATTTTTGGCACCTTTTGATCTTTAGACTGCTTCTGCAGCCTCGTTTCCCCCTCTCCTTTTACAGTTTCTCCTATTCAAGGGCTGATTCCAGATTCCACTCAAAAGGAGAAAACAGTCCAAACCCAACTCCATCATCTAACGATCTTGAGGGTCACATCCTTTTCTATATTACCAAGTTTATCCAATTTACACTGAGGTTCACACATAAACCTCTCAGCAAGATTTACTCATTCTTTCACTTCTACATATGCTAACACATCTATTAAACTCACAGTAATGCTGATCACACATAGAGAATTAAGCCCATACTTAAGTATTTGTAACAGCTGGGCCTTAGAGCCAAATTTTTCCCCCAAGATATTTAGGCATCTCTGTTCCTTAATCATTCTTGGCAGCATACAAATAGATGTAGATTTGCATATATTTACCAAAAACATACTGCAGCCTGCAGCTACTGTAACTTTACTTGTAGAAAAGGTATATGATTTTTTTCAGAATTGCAAAGCATCTCAGCTACCAGGTGCCTTTGTGTATTTAAGAAAAGCTAAGCTTGACTGAAGTATAGAGAGAAAGATCTGCAGTGTCTCACTTGACACATGTACTGATGTATCTCCAATCAAAGCTATCTGTAACACCAGCTTCATCAGTTAGTCTTCAGCCTCGGAGAATAACTCATTAAAGAGAAGCACAAAAGAGAAGGCAGCTCAATAGCTTTTTCAATGATACATAAATAAAGCTGCCTGGTCATGGTAAATTCTGTGTAACAGGGAAAATGGTATAAAACCTGACATTGATCTAGAAGCTTGGAACCTCAGGGCATAGAAAGGGGAAAAGCCATTTAATCACTGACACTGACTGTCTCCATGATCTGGTAAGAAGCTCATGCCAGTAGCTGTGACCCATTGGGTGACCCTAAGTCAAAGTGAATGAGCTCTGTACTCTGAGGGAGCATGGCTGAGTGATGATAAATCTGGTTTGATGGGAAATGGGAAAGAAAAACCCACAAGATTCAATCTGCATTCAAATGCAAAAATATTCATTCTCTACCTATTCTACCCTACCCTGTGGTTACAAACATTTCTGAAAAAAAAAAAGAAAGAAAGAAAGAAAAAAAAAAAAGTAGTTGAGTTTCTCTTTGGAATAACAGCCTTCCAAGGAAAGTTCTTTGCAGACCACCTATGTTGGAAGATGACTTTATGCTCAGTAAATTCATTATCATATTTACTGAACATTTGCATGCACAATATCTTCACTTTTCAAATACTATTGATTTCCCAAGCACCTTCAAAACTTGGACTAAAGATAGGCTTTGAAATATTACCCATCCCAATTGATTTCTCTCCTGTCCCAGAAACTTCCTGACTAGTTGCTAAGGACTTTGTTTCTACTGTTTGCAAACAGTAGAAAATTGAAAAATTACTTTTTACTCTGAAATTTTAAAATCAGTCCAGGTTAGTAATGCTCAGTTGGTTTTATTCTTTTCATTTATTATTTTTATATTTATGTACTTCTGACTATTACCATATTGCTTGGTTAGTATTTTGATTCCTTTACCTCAAGTGCTTTATAAAGCACAAAGCAATAATGTCATCAAATTCTGGTGACTAGCCACAGAAAGGATAACAACTGGGAAACTTGGACATAACTAGATGTGGGGGGACTTCTTGTTCAAAGAGAAAGAATCAACAAAGAAATCCTCTATTCAATATGAAGACCTATCAATCCTAAAATGACTGTACTGAGCTTGAGTTTGGGGGGTGTGTGGTTTGGGTTTTTTTTTTGTTTGTTTGTTTTTTTTGTTTTTTTTTAAATCTGCTAAGTAACCCTGTTCACCAAAAATCACGTTGTTCAGAACAGTTGTGAGCTTACTCTAAAGGACTGGTCAAACAAAGACTGGATAAGACAGGCTAATGCAACTTTTATATGCCTAGAAAAGCACAGAGAAGCAAGGACACCATCTTGCCTCTGCACACAGTATCAGGTCTTTACAAACGCACTGCATAGTGTTGACAGCTGCAGGTCAAGAACGATATCGGTATACAAGAACATCAAAATGAGATCCTAGAAAATAAGCCTTGTAATGTAAGGCTCAAGGAACTCAATCCATGCAGTTTATTGAAGACAAAGCTAAAAAGGTGACTCAATCAGCGTATGTTTTTACCAATACACAGAAGAGGAACAATAGCAAGGCACGAGAGTTCAATCTCACAAAGAGGTATATAGCAAGACCAATGACAGAGATTGAAGATAGACAAATCTAATCTCAACATGAAACACAAAGGTTACTTTTTGCAGTGAATACAAGTAAACTGCTTTCCCTTTATCAGATTAGTAAAACTTTCACCCTCACTTAGAAAGGAAAAACATATACTTTAGTTTAGCTTCCCAGGAAAGCCTAGATGATGGGATAAGCAAAGACAAACATAGCTATCTGCTGCAACTTCAGAGCATAAGCTGTGCCAGTGGGCAGCTGTGATATCTCAAAACCAGGCCTTAAGCCATCAAGTTGCTCAGTTGTCCTCAAATTCCAAATCATAAATTCAAGTGAACAGATGTCACAGAGGTTTGCACACAAGAAGCAAAATCTTTTTTCTCATTGCTGTGAACAAGGAAGGCCTTAATTACGGGAGAGCCACTGTAGTCCTGTTTGAGTGAAGATCAGACTGGAAACCACACAAGATATTAATAAAGTCAAGGCACTCAATCCAGCAATGGGAACTTTTAGCTCTGGACATTCATTATTGCCTTAGAAGTTGATTGTATTGCGGAATCTTACTGCCCATAGGAAAAAATTGAAGGCTTTAGAAATACCAGTGGCTTCCTCAGCCAAAGAAGAGGAAGAGAATCCTTCCTTCTCCCCACCCCCTAGTAAAAAAAAATCTCCTTATTCAAACATGGCACCAAAGGCAGGATTTACCCTCTAGATTGCTAACATAGTATGAAACAAGTCATGGGGTGCAGTTCACTGAGGTAAAGCCTGGAGGACAGATACCATCTTAGTGTTTAAAATAGAATTCCAAGTGTTCTCTGTTGTTAGCCCATGTTTCATTATATGTGATTGGACATCATGCCATAAATAAGACTAGGCACCCCTTATGGTGAGTCCAGGTATTGTAGAAAAAATAGTCATAGAAAAGTCTCATTTATTTTGCTTGCAACAGAGCTGATTAATTAAATTTAGTCTTTTAAACAGCTAGCTTTATTGGCTGCATGTACTTTCTGTAGTATTTTAGTTGACTTAGAAGTACACTTTTAAACAAAATCTCTCAGTCTTCTGCACTTACTGAATTTTGATTCACATATTGCAGCTAACTCAGAGCACACAAATAGGATACATTTTGGATCAAGTTAACCAGAAGGTCTATTTCAGTACCACATCTAATACAATCCAACTGCAAATGGACAATTAGGCCACAGGACCAGACTGCAGCCAGTCTGAAGCAGCCCTGTAAAACAAGTAAAGATTGACATCAGGTCCCCAGCACCAAGTGTTTTCCTCTCCAGTGTTGCTCTTACTGAGCTGCACTGCCTACTAAAGTACTTATAGGCATGGAGATCTGTGCATTTCTGGGGAGGAAGCACAATGTAAGTCAAAGTTTAAGCAGGGTAAAGTGCCTCGTACATGTGCTTTGCTGAGGCAAAAGCTTCATTTAAGGGCTCCAGCCCGCCAAACTCTTGCGTGCGCTCTCTATCTATATGCAGAACATCACACACAGCCAGACCACTGAATTGCTTTAGGGTGAACACACAACGCTGAAGACTACAGGATTCTGTGCTTAAGGTTTATTTTAAATTGTGAGAAAGTATGGCTATGGAGAAGGTCTACCATGTTGTTTTTTGTTTTTTTTAAATTCGTGATGAAGTTATCTTGCAAGAAAAGACAAATTATGGAGCTTCAGAGTGCTGTAATTGACTGAGGGCTTTAACTGTGAGACTTAAGTGTCCTGTTCCAAACCCCGTCTTGACTTAAGGAGCTGAGGGAGAAGCTATTTTTTCCATATTAGTCTTTTGATTGTGCCATGAACTTTGAAGAGAAGTCCCAGATAGCTGCCCCATCAGAGGATGCATAAAAACAAATACCTAATCACCATCATCTAAATTTCTCATTACGTATTTTGAAATTTATAACAATTCAGCTTTCCTTTCAAATATATCCTCAAGTTGGCTCTTCCACTTCAAGAAGAGCACAATAGAATGCCAGGTCTTTTTGAAAAGTCATTTCAGTGGATTATTTTCATTATACATCACGCTGGATTGCTTAAATGTCTATTCAGATATCAATCTCACCTGAGCCTCACACAATACTGATTTGCTCTCTGACATCACCTAGATCCCCAAGGTTTCTAGCAACAAAACATGGGATGCTGTATATACAGGAGAAAGTGACAGCCGAAGGATTAACCTGCTTGTTGATATTCATGTTCCAGCACATCCCCTGACAAACAGAATACTCCAGGGGTCAGGCTTCATCCTAATCAGAAAAGAGAGAATGCAGATTGTTTTGATCAGAACTACATGTGTCTGGAAGGCTAATCCAAAATTAATTAGATCTGGGCTGCATAATATTCATTTGGATTTGTAAACATGGTGATGGGGGTATGAGGATTATGCAGATAGAGAACAGATAAGGTAACTAATTTGTAGGTTGATGATGCTTTAATAATGTCACAAATGTAGTCCTTTGTCTTAATAATTGCTAAAAATAAGGAATAGTTTGCTGTAAATTAGTGTGTGTAGACAGCATTTCATTCAAAAAATGAAGATGTTTTAACAGTGAGAATGAGATACAGATAGAAATGGTTTTAGCAACAATTATTTAAACAGTATTCAAATTAATGTTTCCATTCTGTATCACAGTAGTCAGTTCAGAGCAGTACAACCTTTTTTTAAAAAAAGACAACTACCTTTGTTAACTGGAAACAGATACTGAATTACTTTGAAGTAATTATTACTCATTACCTTTTTCTAAACCACGAGGCAGACTTTCACGTGCTGCAAGCTGACATAGTACTAATGATTTCAGCAGTGATACACTAGTCATTTAATTTTTAAGCAGCTTCCCCCCAAAATCAACTGAGCTTCAACCTTCATGTGCCAGTAAGAGAAAAACTGGTACTGTTTTATAATGGGAAAAAAACCACAACTCCAAAACCCAACCAAACACTTTAAGTTACAAGAACACCGGGACAGATGATAATATTGTCCAGAGAAACAGACAGATTATCTACCTAATTTCATGTGGCCTGAGAAGGGTGTTGGGGGGGAAAAAGGTCTCCTGCAGGATGCTCCTGAGGGGATGAGACACATGCTGCAGACACATTCACAGTCTGCCTGACACAAAACATTGATCAATTTAGAGAGATGGAATAAGAATGAGAAAGCATGAAAATGGAAACTGTGAGCACTTACAAATTTGTTAACAAAAGTGTCTTTTCACAGGCCAAGGTCATCCTTATTCAGCTGCTAGATTACACATCCTCCCCGCCTCCATCAGCGTGAGCCGAGCAGGATAACAATCTTCACTTGTGTTATGAGAATGTCACAAACAGACCATTTCTCATTTTCGTTTTACAAATGGATTAGTGCTGTGCCAATTCATGACCCTGTTTCAATCTGTGTTCTTAGTGAAGACTTATCTTATTAAAACTATACTGAGATGTTATCCTGTTACATATATATTAAAGCTCAGTTGTTCTACATATAGAGTTTTCAGATGAAACTACAATATAAATATTTCAAAGAGAACTGGCTGGAAACAACTTCAGAGAACTGAATGTTTGACAAAATGTCAGACAACGGCCCCAAAAGCTAAGAGAGAAGATGAGAAAGATAAAAATGGTTGCTTAATGAATAAACTCTTTGGGACAGTTTTTATGCTGTATCTGTACAATCCTAGTGCCTCTGCAACCCGACTCATGACTGGTTTTCATCAGTACCATTGTAATAAATGAGTATGTCACATTAGGGCAATTGTATCAGAAGAATAAGCAAGAGAGAGAGTTAAGATGTGGAGGGGCTCCCTCCTCACCCCCCTCAAGAGAGTAAAACTGTAATTTGGTAAATATTTTTGACACCTGACCACAGTGCCCCCACAGAATTTGGTTTTGAGAAAATGTATTCATCAGCATTGTTATATGCATTGTCAAGAGGCCATTTCCTTCCTCACCTGTTTACTGGAGCTTACTTCAGACCTCACTACCTTTGTAACCAAGCAGTTGACAGCTGACCTCTGAAATACCTATTTCTGTTCCTGGCAGGCTCCAGGCAGAAACCGTATGAGGTATGCTTAAAGAAGAATACTCACAGAAATAAATAGAAAAAAAACCTAAACCAAACATTTTCTTTTTTAACATCGGCAAAGTCAAGGTAGTATGCTGCTCTGATATTTATCTGCACAGACTGCTAACAATAAAAAGGGTATTTGCAAAGGAGAAGAAACAGAGCAGTGATGTAGTAAGGCTTATTATATTATACACAAGCTAAAAAGAACTAAAAGAAGTGCTAGTCATCTCCTCTTTCAGTAAGAACTTTGGAATATTTTTACACTAACATATTTTCCTCTCAAGAAGCCAGCAGATATCAACTCCTAATTTGCTTGCAGCTCGCCATCCATCTACATAAAGTGTTTTCCACCAAAGATGCTTACCTCAGTGTGAAACTGAAAACAGATACTGGTACAAAGCCATTCTGACAATGACATACGATGTCAAGCAGTGAAGCCTGTATTCGTGCAGTTATTCCCTATTGCTATGCTAGAGTAAAATTAATCCAGCAAGTATCCCCAAATATCCATACAGTTAGGAATAAAACTTAAAGATTCAGACAAGAACCTCAAAGCTCATCAGAAAAATCAAAACCTTGGGGAGCAAAATATGCTCAAAGTAATTAAAAATATTTTGCCTCCTTGGCCTAGAAAAATGCCGAATCAGTGTCAAGCAAGTCAGAAGCTGGAAGTAATATGATGGAGATTCAATATCACACATCTTCACTTAAAAGAATAGTGCCAAATGGAGAGATAGAGTTCTACTCTGAAAGTGTGAGCTTGTTCTGGGAAATATAAAGTTTATTGTTGCGAAGACTCTTACACTAGTCTAAGTTGAAAGTTATGACCTTCCTGTGAAAGTGACAAGCAGTAGGGAATAAGTTCTTTAAAAGGGTAAGCCCTAATAGTAGGTAGCACAAGCAGCTTAGGAGGGGAGGGAATCAGGATTTACTTGATACCTGGTGTTAGGGGAGATGTACCTTACTGGACCCTTTACCATGCCTTTGGAGCAATAAGATTAAAAAAACAAAACCAAAAATCCCACCACTGCAGGCTTTGGACTCTGCTTTGGATCCTGGCAAATGCTCACAAAAAGGAGAAGCTGGGATAGTACATACTTCTGGTTCTCTTTGAGGAAGTTGCTGCTGGGTCAGCGGCTGTCACACCTGCCTGCACCAAACCAGACACCAAAAGCCATCCAAAGCATCACTGATGCAGATCAAGCACTGCTTAGGCTTAGCTGAAGTACTTGTTTTAAACACCTTCACTTCCAAAATACTATGTGCCCCCGGCCTGACAGCATCCACAGATTTACAAATTATCTACTTCAGGGTATAAACTGGGAACACAGAGCATTTGCCCAGACTACCCATGGAGTTACTACCTTCTTGGCTGCACTTGCTTCCCAAGCCAGGTTGCTTGTCTCCACACGCATTCTGTGAGTCCAGCCCCTCTCACAGTGAAACAGTATTTCTGGGACCACACTGTGAATTATGTAAACAAAAATAGTCTGAACAAAGGAGATAAGTTTTTTGTTTTGTTTTTGTTTTTTTTTTAAACCTGAATTCAGTTCAGAGCAGTCCCATGGAGAGCTGTGTCAGCACTCTCTAACACAAGGGATGAACAAGAGATGCCAGAGCTGGACGTATTTTATCCTAAAAGCATGGCGTTATTCTAATTTAAGGAACACTCACGTTTTCCTTCAGACTCTCTGGACTGCAGTGGTTATTCCTCTGTGTCTGCTCCTCTCTGCGTGCACACACACAGAGCCAAACCAGCTAGCTGTTGCCATGCAAACATTTCTGAGCTAGCTTTAATCTAGCCAGTTGGGAAAACACACACCACATAAGCTTAGTGCAGTTATACAGACTGCTTGACTAAGTGGAATAAATCCCTCACTTTCCAGTTTCATCAAAAACTTGTGTTTCCCAAGCGTCACTGTCCCTAGGCTTACACCGATCAATGGCAGCACAGACATACTTTGGAGAGACAAATCACTTGCCATCAACAAAACATGATTTTCAGTAAGCACGATCAATAATATGCCATCATCGGTTGTCACTAGAACTTACACAAATGGTGCCAAACATCATTGGTTGCCACAGTATCATAGTGTTCATCCATTTAGGAAGAACATATAAACAACCTGACTGAGAAAAGTTCAAGATTTTATTTTGGAAAGTCATGTAAACATAATGAGGGACAAATAAAGTGATCTACAACAGCATTTTGCCTTATGGCAAAACACAAGGATTAGACAGAAAAAAAAGCATGTGGATTAGAAAGTGATCAACTAACAGAAACTATCCAGCCGAAAACATGTAAGTTTAAATAGGTTACAGAATATCTAGTCCATAGGGAAGACATGTCAGTGGTTAGAATTGAAGATTTAACACTAGAAATCAATTCACAAGCAACTGTGTTAATATAAAATTTGCATTAAGTGTAGAGTAACAGTCCTAAGGTGGGCATAGAGACATTTAGCATAATTGTTCTTTTACAAGCACAGCCTTTTGTGGTGAACATATGGGAGCAGACTGTACAGTATAAGTATCTTGTTACCGTATAACCATATCTACCAAAAGAGAACACAGTACTTTTGCTTTATCATTTTCTAAACCAATGTAATTATTACAGCTAAAATTGCTAATGGATTATTTTGGATAGGTAAACAAGCCCAGAGAGTTGTTTATCCAGTACTGTCCTTTCTCCTCAACCACAAATTTTGATATAGTAATTTTAACTTACCTGTTATAGCACTGATTTTTTTTCTGTCTGTATAGGGAAACTGAATGATATGAAAATAAAATCATTAAAGTTTGGGAAGCACTGGGATCCTAGATTAACAAACCTCACTGAACTTATAATAGTTACAGAACATTCATCTTTCAAGATGAATAGCATGAACGTGGAAGAAAGAAAGGAGAGATAAACTGCTCAAAACCCAGAGATATTCAAATATTAAAAAGCTTCTGACTGAGAACTATCCACAGCAAGGAAGGCATTAATATGAAAACATAGAATAGAACACCCTCATTGCGTATATGCGCATTATGTACAACAGACCATATTAACCTTTACCTTTTTTTGTGCAAACCCAAAGTTTTGCATGCAAGAGGCATAGTGGCAGTGTAACAGCTGCAAGCACATATTGCTTTTCCTTTAGCACGCTTTAAAGAGAGCAATAAGGACATACTGCAAAAGAATTTTGAAAAGTTGCTTTGTGTCACGTCCTGTAAATACACAATGCATTTTTTTCCTCTTACTGAAAACAGAAAAGCCAGATCACCTTAAGAAGTAGGTTGAAGAGAAGGTTATTTATAACAGAACATCAAATCTTAGCAGGTTAATACAATTACATTTTAGTCCTGAAATACATTACAGGGTCCTCTGTCAACCATTTATGGAAAAGAAACCCAAACCAACAAAACCCAACCAACAAAAAAAAACCCACAACAAGAAATAAAAACAAAAGGACACACCCAACTATATCCAAGAAACAAAACTGTTCTCAGGGCAGATCTACCTGGTATTACTTTTAAGACCATCTTAATCACCTTAGAAACTTGCTGCATTTTCCTGTGATATTTGCATAATCTCATTTGATGACTATTCCAGGAGAAAAAGATACAATATATTTTATAAGTAAGCCTCAGTCCATCATCCTTCTTTTATAAAAGTTTGCATGTACATATATACATATATATAATTACATGGAAGGAAAAAAATGCAAAAGAGTCTGAACAGATGAAGTTATTTCATAGTGAAAATTTTTCTTGTCCTAAGAATATTTATGACATTTCAGAATTTACTTATTTTACACTATTGCACAGAGACAAATTAGGTACCTTTTGCAGATAATGAATTTGAGACATCCAGTTACTTTGTTGCTACCAAAAAATCCCAAAAGGAGAAAGGTAAAGACATTTTCTTGCTTCAAATCATCTTTCCTCTACATGATTTGGAGTGCAGATAGTCAGCCATTTCCCCCACAGCTAGGCTAAATACAGCAAACAAGCCTCAGTGAAGAGGAGAAACACATGAGAGATCACTTACAGTCCTTGCAGGAACAACCACCCTACCAATGAAGAAAAAGCCAGGATCTTGGAGAAACTGCTACTTGCACAACATTGAGTTCAACAACTTTTGGTGAATTTTCCTTTATTAAAAAATTTCTCTCAGCATTTGTGGTGGTGCATCTGAAACCAGCTTGCTCAGGAGCCTGGGTAACTCCTGCTGAGTCCTCCAAGGGGCACAGATTAAGGCACTCAGATGAGATGCAGAAAACCTGAGTTCAGTTGCCCTCCTACAGCTAGGGCAGGGCAGGTGTAGCTCAGTCCTAGCTGTCCTACACTTAGGTGGATATTCATAGTCACCTTCTGTGTCGTCATTGAAAAGCATACTGGCTTCTCTCATTTTGATCAGAAATACCTGTGAAAAAATAGTCTTGAGGAAGGATCTCACATTTCTGTGGATACTTCCAGTTTTCAAAAGTCATCTTACTCCTCTCAGCAAAAAAACTCGAATGTTTTGCTGAAATTGCTTCAGCCACTGAGTTATTTGCCTAGAGATTCCTCTCAACCCTGCAGCAATACCCTGTAAAAGGTACAAGATGGTCATAGCTCTGAAGGACTTAGGTAGCTTGGGACTGCAGGATGGGGGCACTTGAGGTCTGGGAAGGTGGTCCTCGGGCAGTGCACATTGCTCAGATTGAAGGAAGCCACCATGAGAAATCCATCCAGAAGTCCCTGTCAGTCACACTGCAGTGATAAATATAGCATCTCCAGCTATAATGGTTAATATGAAAAGGCTAGGTAAGTCTCAGCAAAGGTTAGACCACAGTTTTCTAATTTCAACAGAGATGAATAGTGTATTAGCAGATCAGGCTGTTTGCTTCCTGTAAGCTAATTAACAGATGCGAAAGAGCTTGCTGCTCTTTTTTTGGTAATTAATAAATTATAAATTTATAGATGGCATATGATACTATTAATCCAGACAAGTAATGCCTACATATTTGTTATTTTATAGTATACCAATGTAAAACTTCCAATGCCACATAAAGCAACTTATTTCACTTCCACTGGTTATTTTTCACTTCTACTACAGACATAAAACAGAGACTGTGAGGAAAGCTCTTTTTGATTAATTTCTATCCTTACTATTATAAATAAACTTGATAACTACTCTCAATCCATACTGGCAAATTAAATGTAGTTCTGCATCAGTGAAAATGAAAGTTTGTCTTCGAAGAGTTCATTTGTACTTTCTATCCCTCTGCCCCCACCCTGGCCTATCCCCTAGTCATAGCTGGTGTAAATCAGTGCTGCTGCTGCTACTTTGACATCAGCTTAGCAGTAACAATTTCTACCAGCTGAAGATCTCTGGGCCCTCATGTGCTATTTTACTAGTCTTATCTTTCCAGAAACAGAGTAATCATTCCTTGCGTTGGCTTTCCCCATCTGAGGCTGTAACCCCTAAACTGCATGGGGAAATCCACCACTGCTCTCAAAAGAAAGCGGGTCCTCTGCTTCTCCCAACCTCACTCCTCTCCCCCAGTGACGATACTGGGAGGTGCTTAATTTCTGTGAGGGAGGTTCAGTGCAGCAGCACCCGTGTGGGAGAATTGCCTGAAGTTTTGAGCTGGAGAGAAGGTGTTTTGCACCTAGGCTAACATCCAAACACAGCACTGCAACTGGGTTGCACTGCAAGTCTCAAGGAGGGCAGGGTGTATGTCTGTTTGCTTCTACATGCTGAATGATGCCCCAAGTCAGGCTTCTCTGTAGAGTCTGGTCCAGCCCCCACACCCCCAGAGCAAATATGGGTCTTGTCAGGAGCTTCTCTCAGTGAGGAAGCTCTAGTGTGCTGGTGGGTAGAGGAGCTGCCTGTCAAGCTGGAAGGCAGCAGGGACCTGCTTCCATAAGAGGCACTTGTTGTTTCTGTCTTATTCACTTTTCAGATCATGCAGCAATTGATCACAGAAAGAACAGTACATAAAATTGACTTTTAAATGAACTAGGTACAACAGCTTCAGGCTCAATTCCTTTTATAAACCATGCCCATGATTAAATTAAGTACTGCTCATGAATCAAAGGATAGTTAACAGGACATGAATTAATCTTTTCTAATTAATATTTGATTTGTTTATATATTTCACAGTATCTGTATGCTACGATTAACTGTTCTAAAATGTTTCATATTTTTATCATGTGATTTCATATAAAATAGGGGAAGAGAAGAAGAAAAACAAAACAAAAGGTAGAAAACATAACTAGCTGTTTTCGCTTTATACAATCTGCAGTCTGATCATCACAGAAGCCCAGGTTTCATAACTGCTGCTTTGCTACATGATAACTGAGTCACAGGAGTGAAATCAAAACCTTTCTCTGTCCATATCCAACCATTCATCAAAATGGCTTTATTCTACTTAATAACAACTGAAACAGTCAAATATTGTCTAGCAGGATATATTTCTGAGAAAATGCTAATCTGGTTCAAATCAGAACTTCCTGTGGCAGCTGTTAATTTCAAATAAAATATTTTTTGTTTATAGCTAAGCGGTTTGTTTTTCAACTCTATTGAAATGTTTGATAATCAAAAATGAAAAATAAATGTTTGCTTTGTTTGAGTACAGTAATTCAAGTTACCCCAAAATATTTTTTCAAATATTTTACTTTATGAAAAATTTGAGGTTTAGTTTAAATTCAGAATAAAAACCCATGCTGAAATTGTTCATTTTCTGCAAAGTGAAAATTTCTAATTTTGATCTGTCTTCAATAACCAGACTGTGGGCTCTAACAGCAAGATGAAAGAGCAATAAGGTCATATTAAAAAAAAAAAAAGAAAAAAAACCTTCCATGTTACAAGAACGCTGATGCTCTAAACACACTCTGAGTGCCTGGTACTCACCTGTAGAATAATGAATTGTTTGTATGCTGGACTCTTTGCCTCATCTTTGTACTCAAGACAAGTCCATCACAAAATCCAGAATAACATGTCTTTTCTCAATTGTTTAACTATATCCATTGACATTCATTCCATTGGCCACACAGTGTGATCTCCAGAGCACTTCAAGCACTCAGTTTTTCTTCAAGGTTCTTCTAATTGCAACACAATAATAAGAAGTGAACAGTTTAAAAAATGGCAGAACAATCTCTCTTCCCCACTTTTCGCACCTAGGAAACACAAAGAACTTCATCTGATTGACCAGAGGTTCACAGTCAAGGTCAGAGGAGTGGTTGAAGATTGTATGTCAAATCCAAGATGCTTGATTATTACCTACTTAAAGGACATTGAGAAAACCATCTTGACTTTGCTAATTAGATCCAGCATTCAGTGACGGATGATTCACTGCCAGGTTAAGGATCTTCCACAGTCACTAGATACCCTCTGCACATATCTCAGCAAAATTAGCAAGGGCATTCAGTTTACAAAGTAAAGTTATTTTTTTCCAGGTAGCTGAAAAAATCCATTCATCTCCATTATGGCTCTGCCTTTTAAATATTAGCTATAAGGGCACAGAACTGGAAGTGGTCTCCCGAGTCACCGCAACTAGATCCTGATTATGCAGAGCTGTGTTACTGAATCCCTTTCACAAACTACCACAATCTTAAAAACAATAACAGTTTTTTTCTCTCACTAACACTGTGCAGAATTTTAATTAGCACTCAGTCTGCTATAAATAAAATCAAGACAGGTGATTTAAGCTGCTTCTCCTTTTCCTAGTACTTTGACTTTTCTATCTTCTTAATTCTCTGTTAGCAACTTAAAACATATGCTCTTCTCTCAGTTATACATATTCATGCTGTTATCAATTTAACAATCAATTAATTGATTTTTGATTAATCAAAAAATTAATACATCAATTTAAAATATTTCTAAAACCCTCCTAAACTTGATACTTATTAACAAATTCCATTAACCAAGCTAAAATAGGTTTTCTTTCTGTTTATTATCATGGAAAGGGAATGAAAAAATACAGATCCACATTGTTGCCAGGTTTCTATGTCAAATACTCATTTATGGACAATAGTTAGTTGTAACCTTCAAAATGAATTTAACTTTTTTTCAGTCTACCTGTAGTCCTTCTACTTGGCAGTGGCTTTACAACAAAGATTACTCCACATGGATTAACTGTAGATTTGATTTGACTCCACAGTGA
The DNA here is from genome assembly GCF_964188355.1 of Buteo buteo. Taxonomy (NCBI): domain Eukaryota; kingdom Metazoa; phylum Chordata; class Aves; order Accipitriformes; family Accipitridae; genus Buteo; species Buteo buteo. The sequence goes on from NC_134178.1 coordinate 34,194,779, forward strand.
GAACTCAGGCAGGTGGATTACACTTACAGACCCTGTAATTCTTCACCCTGAAGTCACTGCAGGGCTGGAAGGCCTATTCTAGTAGGCAGCTGATCTCTCCTCTGCTTCCTCTTGCAACAAGGAGTTGTCAAGCAGCTTCACAAGCACAGCAATGTCAGAGTCCACGCTTGAGTAATGTATGGCTGGAATAATCTTCCCATTTTCTTAGGGTGTGTGGAAGTGTTCCTGCCAGGGAATGTTCTGTCAGCTTCCTGAACGAGACCTAATCGAGGTGAAGAAAAACTTGAAAAGTATGCCTGCAATGCAAAATTTTCAAAAAAAACCCACTAGCTGTCACATCATAGACACCCAAAATAGACCTTCTCAACCTGGGCATAAAAAACCTGAGTTATTCAAAATGAGCATCCACTTTGGGAAGCACAGCAGCAAACAAACACCATCTGCCACTTCATTTTCATTCGTCTCTATTGGAGAATGTGAGAAAAAAAAACAATCCCAAAACAAAACTAGTTGGGGTCACATTCTTTCAGTTTAACTGAAATAATAAAAAGAATAAAAAGGCAAAACAAAGTGCTGGATGGCTTACTGTCTTAAAAGTCAGAAAATGAGAGAGAGAGGGGTCACCACATTTTAGTGGTTTTGGACATGGCACATTCTCATTCCTTGCAATTAAAGATGGGTATCAAGAATTCTAAAGCCAGCCTCTAGGTATCACTCAGAAGAAGAATGTGTCTGGTTACTTGAGTCAGAAGCTCCAAGAGAACCTTCCACATAATTTTTGGGAAGTTTCCTTTCTGCTCCCAGACAATCCAACACGTGAACTTGAGAATGAATTGTGAGGCAATATTTATGGCATGAGACCACACACTCTTCAGGCAGTCGTGCACAGATGCACCACATTCCACAGGGGCAGAGCAGAGAATGGAGGATGCATATAGAGGGTGTGTGTTTACATAAAACAGAAGAGCTAAGCAAATAATTCACACCATTTGGAGTGTTCAGTTAATTACATCCTTTTTTATATGTAACTTCCATTGCTATGATCTTGACAATTTTTTTCCTCACTTCATAACTAAAGAGTTCCAGCAACTATTCCCACATTATTCCCTTCAGCTCCCCCAAACCTCCAGGGATTTCTTCTCCCATGCTAGACAAGAACACCATATATGCAGGCAGACCCTCCAGTACCTCTAAATTGCAGCCAGAGTTGCAAGTGTAGTTTTTATAGAAGTAACGATTCCCTAATTTCCCACGTTCAGTTTGGCCTGGTTCACAGCTGACCTGGTAGCTCCTTTTAGAAGAAAGACCTTTGCTAAGCAGTTCAGCAGTTTAACACCTGAAGCACCATGTCTGCAACTAGACAAAACTTTTTCTAAACCTGATGATTTAGAAAAATAATATATGCAGAGACCACTGTAGTTAGTTGCATAAGTTAATTCTTGAAAACAGAAATTTAAATAAAAAATACACATAAAACCATAGAATATCTCAAGTTGGAAGGGACCCATAAGGATCATCAAGTCCAACTGGGACATTATTCCTGGCCCCTGGGAAGACTTAGAATCATTAAGTTTGGAAAAGACCTCTAAGATCATCAAGTCCAACCACCAACCCAACACTACTGTGCCCACTAAACCATGTCCTATGCATTTTTTTAACACCTCCAGGGATGGTGACTCTGCCACTTCCCTGGGCAGCCTGTTCCAATGCCTGACAACCCTTTCAATAAAGAAATTTTTCCTAATATCCAATCTAAACCTTTCCTGGTGCAACTTGAGGCTGTTTCCTTTTGTCCTATCACTTGTTACTTGATAGAAGAGACCAGCACCCACCTCACTACAACCTCCTTTCAGGTAGTTGTAGAGAGCGATAAGGTCTCCCCTCAGCCTCCTTTTCTCCAGGTTAAACAAACCCAGCTCCCTCAGCCGCTCCTCATAAGACTTGTGCTCCAGGCCCCTCACCAACTTGGTTGCCCTTCCCTGGACACGCTCCAGCACCTCCATGTCTTCCCTGCAGTGAGGGGCCCAAAACTGAACACAGGACTCGAGGGGCGGCCTCACCAGTGCCCAGTACAGGGGAACAACCACCTCCCTGTTCCTGCTGGCCACACTATTTCTGATACAGGCCAGGATGCCGTTGGCCTTCTTGGCCACCTGGGCACACTGCTGGCTCATATTCAGCCGGCTGTTGACCAGCACCCCCAGGTCTTTTTCTGCTGGGCAGCTTTCCAGCCACTCTTCCCCAAGCCGGTAGCGTTACATGGGGTTGTTGTGACACAAGTGCAGGACCCGGCACTTGGCCTTGTTGAACCTCATACAGTTGGCCTCAGCCCATCGATTCTGCCTGTCCAGTTCCCTCTGTAGAGCCTCCCTACCCTCAAGCAGATCGACCCTCCCTCCAAACTTGGTGTCATCCACGTTCCTGGTAGATACACTTAGATTATGAGGTTAGAAACTTGTTTTTGTTCTATATGAATCCAAAATGTTCTAAAAATTTTCTTGAGGTAGAATTTTGTCAAAATAACTTCTATCACATTAAAAATCTTGTGCTTTTTATCAGCTCCTTTCTGCCTATTTAGTGTGCTTAAGTCTCTCCTGTAAAAATCAGATAGAATACTTCAAAAATTACAAAGCCAACAACAGCTTTGATCAAACAACCCGAGAAAGATTTGAATATGATTAAATAGCATAGTGTGGGTATAGTTTATCTATTTGATGGTGTTCCAAATCTGCCTAAAATTTTGTAACATCACTAGCTTTAAAATGACTGAAATTGCTTCTGCTTGAGAAATCTCCTCATGTTAATGGTGGTTGCCTACTTTCCCAGCTATTTCAGCCATCCACCCCAAGATATTTCGGTTGCCTTTTTTCAGATTCAAAAATACTTTAATGTATCACATGTACAAAGCTAAATGAATCAATCTGCAGTGTTGTATTGAATAATAAAAAGAGATGGCTTTTCTGTTTCAATATGCAGCTACACCATTGTTTGGTAAATGAGGGGCAAGCAATACTCCAAAAACTAATTAAACATCAACTTTTCATCATAGGATATCCTCAGGAAAGGAGTATATACACTATATACATACACAAAGCAGAGCAGGTCTCTGATGTTTCAGGAGCACCTAGCAGAAACTATGTATAACACAGGAACCTGAAAGACGACATTTCTCCTTACTTCTAAATTCCATTTCCTTTTTTATTTTAACCCTTATTATTTACATATTCAGTATTAAGTAGTTTCACTGGTAAAGACAAAATTGGCCCCAGATTTATGAACTAGTAATTAACAAAGTTTCTTCAGAATCCTCCAGTCACAACTTTAATCAAGGGTGGTTTCACTGCCTGTGTCTGCTATATCTCTGGGTCTTCAATTAAATTCATCTGCAGACCTCAATGCTGAGACTTCTACCCCTCACCCTTGCAGCTCCCCAGGACTTGGTTTGATGTAGGAGGCTGTTAGAGGCATCAGCATCTGATGCTCAATGTGTTTCCTGTCTCATCTTTTAAGTGCCATCTTTTTGAAAATAGTCACATTTTCTCCTTACACTTCTTACGGTTTTATGTGGTTAAATACGTGTCCTTTTAGGAATGAAACTAAAGCTTCAGGCAAAGTAGAATGGACCAGTCCCATTCAGTGTTAATACAGAAAAGGTTTTTTACTTCCTGCACCTGAAGTTAAGGAGAGATAAAAAGATTTATTCCGTTGGTATTCAAATGGTAAAAGAACTTATCTTGTTCTTGATTATCCTTAAAGCTGAGTTTCTAACATCACTAAAGAACAGGAAAGAAAAAATGAAACCAGGATTACAGCCAGCTCATGGGACTACAGCAATGCTATGTTAGGGTGGAAAAAAGTACATTTCCATTCTCCCTTCTGTCCTGGTGAATCAAAGGCCCTCTGATTGCTGGTGTCACATAATACTGATCAGAAGGGAATTAAGTGACCAGTGAGAATGTGTTTTCTATCAAAGAGCTGGCAAGTTGCAAGATGTAAAAGCCCAGAGGTCAGTGTAAATCTCCATATCAGAGGCAGCAGAATGGAAAAGGGGGAAACGGGTGGGAGGAATCCATTACAGTCAACCCAATCCCTCACATCCCGATTTCTGTGAAAACAGACATTCATGATCCCCTCTCACTTTTCAATCAGGCTGTGTTGTCCATTTACTTTTTTTTATAAAGACTTCAATTGGATTCTTTTTTCATAATTCAGTGTTTTGTTTTTATCTCATAATGATACACAGACCAGCCTGAAGATGAACTGAATCTGGTAGAATAGCTACCTCAGCTGCTGCCACCTCTTATAAAAAGATAATTTACAAAACCCGCCTAAAGCAAGATGTCTGTCATGCCCCAAGTTCACCAGCAATCCACTCTGCTTCAGATCAAAGACTTGCTGGGTGGGGTAGGGAAAGAGTGGGTGAGGGTATGACCATGAGAGGGCTAGATCTAGGAGACTGTTAGTCCTGTGTTGCTCTTCCAGAGCTACGAAGACAGTTGGAGTCAGGTGAGTTACAGTGCATGTTGCCTGTGACAACCAAAGGCACATACGTACCTGACTACCTCCATCCTTTTTCCACATGCAAGCCTATAGAAAATTTTATTTTGGTTCACCTGGAATTCTACCTGTTTCAACCAGGAAGTTCCACACATCATCTAGACACACACACCATCCACACACCAAGTATTTCAAGTACTCAAAATTCAGGGGAAGAACCAGCTAAGTGTAGCTCAGGTCTTAGAATTTTCTCCAGCGGATCTAAGTGCTAATACCAGATGAAAAATAAGCACTCCCATGCTAAATCCCTTCTCAGTTACAGACTGTGTTTAATGCTCTTTGAAGAAACAGCAAAACAATTCCTCCTCTTATTGCAGAGCATAGAAGAACCCCCTTATGAGTGAAACATTTGGATGTTGGTTTGTGGCTTGGGTAACCAGGGCTGTTTGGTTCAATGAACCTTCCTTTTCTAAGAAGGATTAATTTTCTTATTCTTCATTAAACTGAAGTCCAGAGATCCCTTATGCTGAAATTTGCATAGCAGTGCACTGTCAATGGCAAAAGGATTGGACTTTGAATATGGACATCTAAAATTACATACTGTCTGCTCAGATTGCCTAGGGGAAGACAACATGAGGTTTTCTGCCAAAAAAAAAAAAGGCAGAAAAAAAGAAAAAAAAGAAAAAAAAAGAAAGTATTGGCTAAGACTGGATCACAAATTTGCTGAATTTGGCAAATGTATGTATCAATGCTCCTCTCAGTAAGAGGCAACAATTCTGTCCTGGGATTATTGTTGCTCCCAGTTTTCTGTTTGGTCAGTGAAGGTGGAAGGGACACTGCAAACATTTGCAGTTCCTCCCACAAAGCCTGCCAAAGTATCTTTAGATTCTGCATGTTGATATCTATTTTGCACGTGTTACTAACAAATACAGGCAGCCAAGCTAGATCATACCCATACATATGGAGCTTTGTTAAATGCAGATGGTGTAGTTTAAGTTGTTCATAATTAGGACCCATGTCACTATAACTTGCATGCCGTTCATAATGGGATATAAAGCTCTCCATCTGCTTTGAAGCACACTAACATAAATAACTTACTGGAGCATCCATTTTGTTTGTTCTACTTTTGGTAATAGTAAGAAATTAGCATGGCTGCTTTGAAAGGGTCTCTTCATACATTCACTACACTGCACTTCCCTAATGACATGGTCATCATTACTGAGCTACAGCTTTGCACTTGCCTCCTGCCTAGTCCTCTTGCCTGGTCTCTTGCCTCTGTTCCACTTCAGTTGGTAGGTGAGGCTAGAGCTCATTCTCAGGAGGGGAACCTCATTTATAATAGGGAGCACACAGTAATAACAGCCCACTGGCAGCAGCGCTGAACCAGTGGAGGCTATAGGCATTTTTCAGAACTGCAGCAAGCACTACAAGAACAAGACTCCCACTGTAAATCAGAGAAACATCTGATATCCTCTTTGGAGATGACATCATTCCCTCTATGAGGGTGACTGCTTGACTGGATTGTGTTTCTGCATTGTGTTTATACTCACATCATTCCATTAACTTCAGTAGAGGCAATTATTATACTCATTTAATTGCATATAACATCCTGTTGTAGAACCAGCCACTTGTGAAATAACTAAAATGTTCAGATTTCTTTTACACTGTTGACGTGTTTCACTTCATTGCTCTGTGACTTCCCAAGAGTTTCAAACTTCTGCCAAACAGGTGGCATTACTGCTATGGCCACAATGTGAAAACTGAGAGTTCAGGCACTTTACTGTGTTAAGTCTTGTGAACACGGCAATGGGGGATGCAGGGTGGAGAAGAGTAGAGAGTAAGGGGGAAGCACCTTACCAATCAATATAATCTGTGTCTACATTTCCAGGGTCAGCTGTTCACGAAGACAGCTACCTTCTTTCTAGTCTTCAGAGTTTCACCCAGTGAATCAAGAAAGACAAGGAAAGTTCTGCACAGCTCACAGCTCAAGGCTTCCCCTCCACTTTTTATATTTTTAAAGTAAAGGTGGCCTTTCCAATAGTAAAATGTCCTAGGAGAAATCCACATTCTTATATTTATTTTTTTTTGTCAGTAAAAGTATCCTTGTGGACCAGTCCATACACTTTGCATGACCCTGAAATTAGCTTCTACCTCAGCGAAACAATCACCTTGCCAATGTTCTTCACAAACCCTTATGCCTTCAGAGCCCAGGCGCTATTTTAAACACTGCATGTCAAAAACACCCTGTATTTTTGCTTACACAAGGCAAAGCTATTTGGATGGTTTCCTCATCTCCCGGTGCCATTAGCTGAATGATCAATAGTCCCAGGCGCCTCACCAGAGACCCTGAACAGACCTTAACCTGCCAGGAGAATCTGATATAGGACCAAAGCTACTGAGCATCGTCTGTAATTAAGGTGGACTCTGTGGATGCCTAAGCATCCTCTATCACAAATCTGAAGAATGTCTTGATTTTGAACATCTGTAACCATATAAATTCTTTTCCAACTATCACGTCACCATAGAGGTGTTTAGGTGTATTAGGTAATCCGACAGTTTTGCTTTTCTGGTCATTCTTCAAGTCATATTCTTCACATTCACCGTTATCATTTCTTTCCTCTACTTTGAAATCTGTGTGTAAGAATATATTTCTGCATCTGAGAGAAAAATGGAGTGCACAGAGTCCCGTACAGGACTTCTGCATAGAGCAGTAAGTGAAAGTGGATAAGTACATTCCTGTGGGAATACCTAAGAAAAAAGGTGTCCAAAATCTAGTTATTGTGATATTAATTCCACACTGTATGAATATGCAAATTTACCATAGATGTCCATAAAGAACAGGCTGTTACTGGAAATACTGCTATTTCTGTGTGGCTGCAGATAAAAACAGAAAATAGACTGTTGCATAACTTTTTTCAAAACCAGCCATCTGAAAATTTAATATAATGCCAACCTATTATCCCTGGTTTTGTTAGTCATTTCACAAATGTTTGTTTTCACAAGATGAAAAAAACCTTGTACACCATCACAAATGAAGATTTGGCCTTAAGGGTAAAGTTCTCACATTATATGGGAACATATTCTGCAGTTTTTTGTCGAAATTTACTCTTTTTTCAGTTAATCCAAAGGAAGAACATTCATTACGTAAATTGATATTCAGAGAGAGCTAAGATCTGCTTCTTAAATTGTTTTTCTGCTTCTCTTTACAGATAAATATTGCTTTTCCAGTAAAAAAAAATAAAAATGTACCCTATGCTGAACTTAATTTCAAAAGAATAAGATAATCATTCATCTGTCAAAGTAACTTAAAACTTAAATTATCATCTTTCAAAATGGCTAAAATTACTTGAAGTCAATACCAGAAAGCACATGCATATGTAACATTAGGTCATCTCAAGCACTGGTCCATTTATATTTATGGCTACTTTCACTAGTTGTGACTGATGCAGTGTTTCCATGTACTTCTGGACTGTAACTCTTTTTAAAACTTAATTACATTAATCTGCTGTACAAACTTTTAATATCCCGTCACATTAACAAGTGGTTGGATTGTTCAAACACCGAAGTAATTGTGTGTTGATCTTTGTGTGGGAAACTGAGTAGGCAGTAGGAAGACACCATTCAAGCAAATAAGGAGTTGTTAAAAAAAACATCCTCCAAACCTAAAAGAAGCTAGAAGGCAATGGAAGAATTTGTCCATGTGCGTAGAAAGTCTGTCAGATGCCTCTCTCTATTTGCAGCAGGTACTCTCTAATGAAGAGCTCTTGCAGAACAGAAAGAACAAGTTACATTAATTAGGAAGATAGTTAGATGCTTTTTCCACACTGAAAACAAATGACCAAATAGCAGCTGAGATCAAATGGCAGTCACGACATTATTTCTTTTCAATGGTTTCCTTTTTAAGTAAATGACTGTAGTTAAGATTAGCAAGTTCCTATCCTTTATCGGCAATATCAAGTTCAGGGCAGAAGCACTCCCAGGCCCAAACAAATTACGCCTCAGTTGTAAAAGTTTAAAATCAGCAACAGGGGACTGGAAGAACCTAAAACCTCTTCCAGGCTAACACCAAGTCCGGTGTCAGGTGTGGGTTTTGTACCCTAAAGCTGCACTACAGAAAGACACCGAATTTCAGCCATGGCTTGCCAACCATCGCAGGCTTGGTCAGAAAAAAATCTGCCCTTGTTTGCCAGAAAGCCAAACTTTCAGCCTCTCATCTGCATCCAAATGCAGGCTGCAAATGGCGGCCATCTGAATACTCCACTGCTAACTCTTTTATTTCTAATTTTTTCAGCACAACTGTGCCTTTGTGAGTACGGTGACAAAAGACTGGAAATAAGCCAAAACACACCACAGATTTTAAAAAAAAAGCCACCAATATTTCACTGGGTTCAGCCTTCCTGAAGAAAAGAAAATCCTCCCTGAGCTCAGAACAGGCCAACAGACACACAGCCTCCTGGGAGAGCGCGCCTGCACTGCCATGGCGGCGGGGAGGGCGAGCGGGGAGCAGGGGCCCCAGCTGCGTGGCCACTGGAAACACGTTTGTGACAGAACTGAAGAAAATCCCACTGCTCCTTTTGCAGCCTAAGGTGTATTTCCCCAGCCTGGCCCCAGCCGCAAGGCCCTGCCTGACACCCCTCTACCAGGCAGCGGAGCAGGCCGGGGGCACCGGCAGCAGCCCCAGCCCCAAGCACTGGGCACCTCCCAGGGGACAGGCCGAGGCCAGGCTGGGATGTGGGCCCACGGGTGGGCTCACCTCAGCAGGGCCCACGGCCGGGCAGGGCTGTGGAGTGCTGGAGACCGGCCCTGCTGTGGCATCGCTGGGGTAGGGGCTGTCAGCCCTGGGGAGCTGACGTGGGGTCCTGGGCCCTAGGCAGGGTGGAGGGAGCCTGGGGAAGGGGGTCAGGGCCTGCTAGTGCCCTCGGGGCCCCCACGGTTTTGCCTGGTATACCGATTTAAGAAGGGAGATAACTCAGCTGGCAGGAGGCAATTTTAAACCAGTGGTTGTGCTGACAGGGTGCCCCTAGCTGGTATAAATATTTTTAAATAGAAAACAAAACTCAGACTGCACTGGAGCACTCCGCAGCCCTGCTACAGGCCAGTAAGAGTCCTTTTGGCTTGTATTGGGGTAAGGGCAGGACAGAAAAATACATGAAAAAACCTTCATCACCTCCTCTCAGTCCTTGCTGCTAGAAACTCCTGCCACAGTCACACCTTTACAGGCACCCAAGCTTTAAAAGAGTACTGCATGGGGTCTATTGTAGTTAACGTGTTGTATGAGAACCATTTTGGAATATATGCTCTCCTCATCATCAGATATGGGCAAATATATCAATGCAATGTTTACTTTTTTTTTGTTTTTTTTTAAGTGTATCAAACCACTTTTAGATAAGGTTAAAGGTTATGGCCTGCTTCTACATTTTTAAAGCAATACATGTCTTTAAAAGAACATGGTCCAGACGCATAATACCTGTTCTGAGCCTCAGGGAAATCTTTTACAAGTCAGTTTCACACTGAGTAATGCTGCTGTAGGAATTCATTTTTGGAGGGCTTGATCTGTCACTTTGAGAGAAACTGCTAATGGCACTAGAGCAATCACGAGACTCCCCGGGTTTCTGAAGTGATAAGCATGCTCCAAAAGAGGTTGGGTTTTTAGGTTTGACCAATAACAAGACAAGCCCCAGGGAAGATGGCTCTTTAGGAATCATTAGAATAACCTGGTCAAGACATCACGTTGACCCCATAGTGCCTCCTCTTTTCCAATTCTTCTGCTTACATGATGCAGCCTTACCACTGATTTACTGGACTGTTTTACCAATCTGCTAGCCCCACCTCGGGAGTCACTTGTTTCTAAACATGAACTATCTCTGTAAGCTGAATTAACTCAATACTGAAATGGGCTGCAGTCTAATAATGTGTGCTAAATGTGCGTCCTGGTGTTTTCTTCTTACTGCACCTCTGCTCATCTCTCCAACTTCTGTTTACAAACTGATCACAACATTTAGAGATGGTAGCACAGCTACTATGATGTGAAATAAAATATACTTCCATTGCCTGGAAACTGGTTTTCAAGAACGAAAACCCTATGTCTCTCTTTCAAAAAGAGACAGAGATTGAGGCAAATTAAATGTCTATCATAACATTACCAAAATAAATCACTGGGAACTGCAATCCAGTATCATCAGTAAGATGAAAGATGTAAGAAATCACTTACACTGGCCAGACCAGAATAGCTACCCTCCAAAGAATTCCTTATTCACAGGACAAGAAGATACTGCATAATCTCTGCCAGAAACTGGGGGAAATCCAAACTGCCCCGACGCATCTCTTTTACAAGGTGATGAAACTGAATTCTGCAAGACATCCAGTACACACTTGAGTTAACCATTTCCATAAAGATGGTCAGGATCAGTACCAATGAACTCCATAAACTTGCAGATTTGGGAGTAAAAGAGAAGAAAAATACAATATATCTACACAGTTATGTTTAAAGTCTTATTTGAACTCAACCTTCTGTGTTAGATCTGTCCCTGTGAAATATCCATTGTGCTTTAACTCTTACTCAGTCCTACTGAACTGTTAAAAGTAATGCTACTGTAAAAGTGGAGATGGTATTAGTTATATTATAGATGTGTAAAGAAGGTCGCATTTTTCTTACAATGATTAGTAAGAGACTTCCAATCTTTCTGCAAAATCTGACATTGGCTAGACTTTTTTTCTGTTTGAAACAGGAGCCTGTATCACAGACTTTCCTTTGTTTATGCTTTTATTAAATTGAATTACTTGATCAAACGTTACCTGCAATGACTAACCCTCCTATCCTATACTTATTGTTTATGAGGCCAAGTATAAAGTAACATTACCTCAAATTGATTCAGGGATTATTTGGTGAAATAGTTGGTCAGCTATCGTGTCCAGGAATAACTAGATCTTATCAATCTAGGAATATTTTTACTACACTTCTGAAACACAAACTTACACTTCTTGTGGTGACAATCCCTGCTAGTACTCCTATCTCAATAATGAGATTACACTGATGCTGCTTATGATTTTAGCCAAAATCAAACATGCTTTCTCAAAAGACCTGAGTTTTATTACAATAGAACATTTTTGTTATCCTCAAGAAAGCAACTTCAACCCAAAGTTTTACACTTGATTCTTAGTTCTCCTTTCTTTTAGGGTTTTCCTATCAGTATTGTAGAATGTTGCTCCCTGCCTGGCTCTTGTGATGCCAAATCTGCTTTTGTTCATATAATTATAGCAGTACACACCCTAGTAACAGTTGTCCATCAGTCATCACTGAGATTCTGTTGCATTTCTGTTATCCCTAGTAAGCCATATCCCACACTAGTAATTAAAGTTTCTGCATTTTGTGCCTGTGCTCTTTCTTCTTCACTTCTTTCTTCTTCACTTCTCTGGTGTGGCTTTCTTGCTCATTTGTATTTAAGCTCATTGCTTCATAAACAGTTGTGTTTTCTATACACAATGCCTGTGTTTTACAAACACATATACAACTTTGAGACAGAAACTTCTCTCAGCCTGGAAGAAAATATTTCACTTGAATACAGTGGATTAAATTATGAAGATATGGTTTAATCACACTCTAGATGGGGAAGATAATAAACTGCTGCCTGAGACAGACACAGACTAATTTACTTCCTTTGCTAGTGCTTTCAGTAAAACTTTTTTCTAAAAATATGAATTAAAAAAGAAAAATCCCATGGCTGAGTATTGTTGCTGGCTGTAACTCTCAGACACGGATTCTGGTACTAAAAATTGCATTCCCACAATACTTCTCATTCATTCCAACAGGTGCCCAAAGCAATAGTAACTCTGCATTGGCATAAACACTGTAAAAAGCCTGCAGCAGTAACTATTTCTCTCTGACGGGTTTTGCCTTGGCTACTGGTCATCAGGCATCTTTAATCCTTTACTCTTTCCCTTTTGCATTATGGGTCTTCTTGACTTGTACTGTTACTTTACATAAAAGCTCTCTGTTCTGTAAGATTTTTACATTTCTCCTGGCCTTCTGCCTGCCATGCCTGCTTTAGCTGGAAGTTAGGTATATGAAGTCTGGTTCAAAACCTGTTTATCTCTTCCAGAAGGGAGTGATTTCTCCAAGTAGTTAGAAAACACAATTGGTTCTGACAGTGTCATTTTGGCAGGACTGGGGCAAAACCCAAGCAGCACAGTAAATGTTTCTCAAACAAGTTTAAAAAAAAATCAAAACCAACAGCCCAAATGGATCATATATTCAAATGAAACATTCAGTATAAAAAAATTACAACTTTCTGCATACCAAAAGGCTGAATGCATGCCTGGAAGGTTCATCAACCCATTGGTTTTTCAGAATGTTGAAACAGAAGGACTTGACTGTCTTTATGACTCAGCTTTTCAACTTTTAATATCACCTTCTAGAGATGGCAAAAACAGGAAGAGCTGAAAACTTCTCAAACGTCAAAATCTTAACATATGAAAGGAATTTTTTGCAAAGTGTCAGCTTGCTCTATTACTTCATACTTCACTGCTCTTGATTTCACCTGTTTGTGATTCTGTTTAGCATATACAGGGTATGTTGTTCTGATAAAAGTACTAAGCTGAGGAATTGCTCAGGAAGAAGTATTCTAACAGAGTAGGCACCAGTCATTATGACAGGAAGAAAACTTAAGTCCTAATGTCCTGGAAAGAACCTATATAGAGATGGAAAAGTAATGCATGCAACAGTGCCGAGCTGCAAGCAGTTATTGTACACATGGGAGAAAAATTACAGTGAGTGCATCCACAAGCTTCTGGAAAATATTCCCCAGGATCAACACAACCATGGCTGCAAAGAACGATGTGCACCTGCAGAAACAGGATATTGTGGTTAAACGTAGAACAGGAAAAATGTATGAGGCATGGAAAGCTTAAACTAATCGTATCTGATATGGGGAGCGGGAAAGCAAGATAGGTGACAATAAGGAAGTTGCTTGTAGCACTGGATCATTTAGTTGTGCTTAGCTGACATGTTAGGCAGGAAACCTGTTATGCTATGGCAACTGTTTCACATAAGCTGTAATATAAGACAATGCTACATCTTTACCCTTTCACTGCTTTCTACCATCACGCTGACAAATGCATTTTTCCAGTCATACAGTCAAACTAATCAGGGAACTGATGATTCAGGTTAAATTGAACCTTTTTAATTACCTGACAGGATGGATAAAGGGAGAAGAAAGGAGGGTGAGATGGCAGAAGGAAAAAGTGACTATCTCTTTTGACAATTTAACCACAATTTCGATTTAGACCAGCTTATAGTGTGCAAGGAATTGATCCTTGAACACTGAAGGGGAGAATGATGCCCAGTAAACCTAATTGCTAATAGATAAAGAAAGATTATCTTTTCTGTCCCTGGAGAAAATAAAGGAGTACTGGAGGTTGTGGTTGTTCAGCTGGTCTAGGCCCACTGGTGCAGAGATGAAATGGGAGGGCTGAGGACTATTTTTCTCACATTTATTTTTACTGGAGTACTAGCTGATCTCTCTTTCCCTAGCTTTCCTATAAGCTGTGATACAATTTAAAAATTTCATTAAATGCCACCTCTTTCTCTCATGTTCTAGAAAATTGATTTGTAGTAACCGGTTGAGAAAAATCCACCTTGACTGTTATATATTTCTCCTTGTTGTCTTCCAGGTGCCTAAAATTATAACTTTCTTAATTTTTCCAGGGTTTGAAATAAAGCTGGTCAACTTATGATTACTAGACTCCTTCACTTTTTCCTTTTTTCATAGGTGATCCCAATACTTGTCCATTTTTAGCATTTCAGAGCTTCCTTTACCTTTCACAAAGATTACTACTAATGTTTCTGTGATTGCTTCAGTCCATGGATTATTTTAGTCAGGCCTAGGCAACTTGAAAGCATCCAGATTTCCTGAGTACTTTCTACCCATTTTTCTTCCCCCTGGTGGCTTCAGTTCTTATCTTCTTGTCACTGTGCTAGCCACTTTACCTATCTGATCCTGTTCAGTCCTTTCATGAAGACTGGAGTACTTCACATACTTATATAACACTATATATTATTCCTTTTCTTGGTAATAGACCCTAATGTATGTGTGCTACACACTCACAAAAAAATGAGATAGATTAAAGAGAAATACTTTTTCTAAAGCCGTTGCCTTGACAGTGTTATTAAAAGATTTAGGTTAAAAGAAGCTTCAACTTCCCAAAACAAAAACATGCATCAGTGATGCTCCAAGGGCTTCCAGCAAGCTACCTAACCTACAGTTAAAATGTCAGGGCACAGTGAGGGCCAGCTGGTCAGACAGGGAAAGGGGACGAGCAGTGCCCTCACCAGCCAGGGCCCTGTCCCTTAGCAGCCCAGCAAGGTGACCAGGGCAGCTTTGATGACAGCAGCCAGAGTTGGCCAGCAGTGGTCACCATGTTTGGGTCAAGTCAGGATATCGAGTCAGCAAGGCAAGGTCCACCTCAGCAAGATATATGGCTGCATGTAGGCAGATACTAACTCTGTCAGAGATGGCCTCAAGCACAGGTAGCCCAGCTCCTAGGGGAGCAGAAGAAGGGGTGGGAGAGCCTCCTGGTAACTTCTGGGGCCCTGGCTGGAACCAAGAAAGATCTGGCTCCAACAGGAGTCGGCCAGATATAGCAAAGCATTAGAGTTGCAAACCATACATGACAGCAGGGCAGCAGCAGCTGCTTCACAATCATAAAGTCATTAGAGGACTTTGCCACTGTCATATTTTCAAGTATCAGCTCCTGTGAAGTTGGTCAAATCCAAGTTAATTTCTAATATAATTTGTTTTTATTTAACTCATTTGATTTCCTTTCATTAATCAAGGACAAAATTCTGTCCCAAGCTGTACTTCAGGCACAATATGCATCTATAATGACCCTTCCCTATCTCTCTCTCCAGAAGACATCTGCTTGGACCTGAAAAGAGAAGTATTTCTCCTCTTGCACTTAGGAAGAAAGATCAGCCTGGGCTGATGTAGTCCATTCCCTGGGACAAACAGCTGCAAATGGAGCAGAGAAAGCCAAGAGAGTTCCGGTTTGTACGTCCTGTATGAGTAATTCAAGCTGAAAGACCTTTGTATGGAAATTCAAGTACTGCCTGGACTATATCACCATTTTCATCCTGGCTGCTGGAGAAGAACATGTGTCAATACTTGAGAAAATAGTAAGACTCTGCAAGAGAAGAGGGAGTCTCACCATAGAAATCACACACTTTTCTTGGATAACATGCCAAAGACAACTGTCTCTGAGCACACTGTATTACAGCAAACTTTCTGTTAGGCTGTTCTTGTGTCAGTGTAACTTATTTTCTTGAGAGAGTCCCATTTCCTTCCCTTTTATAGGCACCTTAGATGACACCCCTTACCTGTAATGCATTCTTCTCTAATGTCAAGTAATACTAAGCCTAACTAGATCATACAGAGGTACTGGTCCTGGATATTATTTTAATAGCAGTTCCATATTCATTAACATTATGTTATATGCCAGAGACCAAGTTATTCCACAGGGCAAATAAACTTGGCTTGACTTAATCAAAATGTATCTAACGGCTGGCAAGAACAAAGCATTTGAAATAATTTGCTGGGACACAGGCTCTGTGCTTAGGTACACTTGAAGAAAGTTCAACTTTTGCAGTTCACAAAACATGAAAGCTATCTGGCTGTTCATCGGAGAAAGCTCACAGTCTCCGGTGGAAGGCTTCCAAGGAGGGACTGCCAAGGAGGCTATAGACGCAGCTGTCATCAAAGAATAGTCAGTCAGCTATCACCTTTGCTGAGTTTTTAGAGTCTAGAGACCTGGAGTTTGCTATCCTCCCACTGGGCTTCATCTACAGTAAGGAAACTTTTAGAAAGAAATGTCATGAAACACACAGCTATCAAACACACTTCCCCTATTCCCCCCCATTTCAACCCCACTCCTTTTTCTCCAGAGTCATTCACCCTTAAAATAAAGAAGCTCTCTCCTCCTTCCCATGTTTTTGTTCTACCACTTTGGATCTGGAAAATGGTAAGTTTGTAAGTATTTTTTCTTAGGCTGAAAATGAGTCCCCATTCTTGCAGCTGTCACAGATGTTATAAGCAGCATTTTATTATAAGCAAAATTCAATATGGCAGTATTACAACATTTCTATCAGTGAAACAAATAGAATTAGGTTAAGTGACAATCTCGTTACTGCTATAGAAGCTTCAATAAATGAGAACCTTTCTTGCTAAATTATAAAACAGCCAAAATAAGACAAAACAAAAAAACAAACTGCCCAATTAAGAACATTGCGTCCATAATACAACTGAAAGATCAATACCCCTTCAAATGTACAGAGAGGCAATTGCCCCCATCTGCCTACATAAAGAATTTATTCATGAAAATGCTATCTCATAGCAGGATTTTCAGGTACAATTAACCTATCATGGGACTTTAATGTTAAAACTACACTCCTCAGTGCTGGACCTGTTTATGAAAAACACTCTGTGGGCCTAAATGAGATACCATTTTTCTTTATGCATTAATATGGCCAATCTTATTCTCGCTCTACAAGAAAGAATCTTCAGAAGTAATGAAATAAAACCCACAGTAATACTACTTTTATGTTAAGTCACCATTTGAAACACAACATGATGTTGTGAAACAACACAATTTTAATAATGGTCAGTATGATAATAGCTATTTAGTTTTCCTCTCAGTTACTTCTCCATAGCTTTCTATTATACTGAGGATTTCTATTATATTAAATGTTCATCCACATTTTTTCTTATTGCAAGATATTCATGATTAACACTGCTGAGGGCTGAATCCAAGAATTAAAAAGTGAGGAGATGCGGATTTTCTGAAGGCAGATACTAAACCTCTGGAGGTGTCATGGATTGTACTTAGCTTTGCAAGTCACTCTGGAAAATCTTCCTTTAAAGACCTTTAAAGCCTACAGGGCTCTAGTACAGGGAAAAAGACTTCAAGACTCTCTATATATTATCTGTAGCCAACATACACGGAGAAAAAAGAACAGTTCAATATTCATAACAATACAAGCCTCTCCACCATATGTATCACAGAAGGTATTACTAACTGTGATATACTCTGTCAAGATCACATCTCCAGATAATTTCAGAAATCACAGGGACATGAAATTTGAGACTAAGCCAGAGCTCAACATCCCCCTTCCCTCCTGAGCATCCTAATTCCTTAAGAATTTTTTTTAACCACTTGCAGTAACACATCTCATTTTTTTGTATTAGCTGTTCCCACATGGACACACCTATTCCTTATGAGGGGACACATGATCAAAGTTGGGTACTTTTTTGAACAGATTGGAGAAGTCAGTGGAAAACAGAACTGTGCTAAAGCCAAAATTGCTGAGAAACTGAAGGCAGATTCAGCAAATAGTATCAGTTGAAAGAAATGGGTGGGGAACATTCTGAGAATGCTAAAATATTTCCTTTTAACTTTTGGGGGAGAGGGGCAGTATTAAAAGCATTTTGAAGTGTCATTTGTCATTTAGAAGCTGACCTTAATAGGAAAGACAGAATGAAAAAGCAAATTTCTTTCGAGTTAAGGGAAAAGTTTTAGGCTAAACCAAAATAAAATTATGGATTTTGTTTCATAAACCTTTCTCTTTCCCTCATCACCCTGAATAATTTCTGTTTAGGTTCTACAAGAACTAATAAATTTTCCATTATTTTTTCATTTTGAGCAACAACCAAAATCTCCCCCAAACCTGTCCAGCTATACTTGTTTTACCACAAACGGGCCTCAAGAATTTTTTTTGTGTGATCAAGGGGACTGCACCCACCAATTATGTTTAAAACCCATCCCAGTAACTTATCTGGATCAGTCAGATAGTCTTGTGACTCACTACCAGCATCCAGAAGGGAAGTGGAGCTGGAAAACATGCACCCTTTCAGTTTTCCAAACCAGTACTCTCCATGAATTTAATGACTTTTTATTACTCTTAAATTGATTAATATATTTTTGCTGGCAATATGTCATACTCCTTTTTGCCATTATTAAAATACTTTTAAAGGTTCAGTATGCAAAGAAATACAAGAATCTTGCCTAAACTGGCAAGCTGGAGTGTGGTGTGTAAGGAGGAAATATATGGAAAGCCCACCCTTGCACAAGACAAGAGTGTGGCTGCAATTCACAGAAGCACAGCCTGTTCAGCTCTTTCTCCCATGGGAAGAAAATCATCTAGCTGAGCTAGGCGAGTGCAAGGTTGGTTCTCCCTCCCTCATTGCAGCGGTCATCAGGGCAGACCTGGCAGACCAAATCATGGTCCTATTTGTGTTCACAGTGACTACCAAGTGGCAGCCTTTCCTGAGGGCTGTTTTAGCGGGTGCGGGGTCCACCTGTCACTGAGAGAGCTGAGCTGTCTCTACATGGTACGTATCAAACACACAGCACCAGCAAACACCTTCTGCAGCTTAACTGTGAATGTAATTTCTTTTTTTACCATGCCTGGTAAAAGTTCAAGTGTTGTCTTTCTCTTCCAACAGTTAATAACACTGTGAGCACCTGCAGCTCGATGAGCAAAGACTCTCCTAGCTCTGCTTTTAGTGTTAGTGCTGCTGTGGTCAAATTTTTCAGGAGAAACACAAAACTCTCAGTTCAAGTTATGGCCCCTAAAATCCTTTTGGTTCACCAGCTAGTATAACCATTGCAGTGTGTCAGTCTTGTGAGGTGAAACAAACTTGCAAATATATTTAAAGATTCCTAAAAGGTTAAGATAGATGAACTGTTGACTTTGCAGTGCTACTGTGATAGAAATACATTTTGCTTTGAATGTATACTTTTCACCACAAAAGGACGTGGGATAAATAAGGCACTTGTGATATGCTCATGATGAATCCTCAACCAGGGCTGTGTAAGACTTGAGTCTTTTACCTGACGGAAGACAAAAGGACAGATAGGTGGTCTTTTTATTTTCTAAGAAGGATCTTATTTCACTGATATTTTCCTGGTGCTGTCTGGCTATTAGCTGTAGAAATGAAAACAGTCATTATCTTGTTACACAGCAATTCAACAGATACCATATGTAAAAAAGAACACAAAGAACAGGCAGCGAAAAAATGTAAAGAATTGTTGGGCAATTTGGGTTCCCTATTGTTTGGCCTGGTATAAAAATGGATTAAGGTTTGACTAAACTTTTGGGTTTTTTTTTTGTTTTTACTGGTATTGGGTATGTTTAAACTGAGTTTCACGGGCACTGGTTATTATCAGGAACGATACAGAAATTCAACAACACAGAAGCTAACTACCTCTAGGAAACTGGAAGACATTCTTCTCTCTGTCCTAAATGCCAACATAAACTCTGCATGTGACCTATATTCCCCCAAATAGAATTTTTCTTGCTAAGTTCCAAAGGCTAATGCTAGAAACCACACATACTTAGATTGTGTATGTAAAGACAAGGTCTTGAGTTCTAAAATGGGCAGATCCTTTAGCTGCACTTCCATTCCCCTTCTTCACTTTTTTATTCTTACTTGATTTTGTTTTAAAAGGAAGAGACTACATTCAGAACCCTGCACCCCTTTTGAACTGAAAAAATGGCCTATGTGTAAAAATATAACACAAAAGTTAAAAACAGAAACAGAGAGTCATTCTTTCAGAAGTGTAAATTCCAAATAGCCAAAATTAGTATGTCCGTTCCCCAAAACATGAAATATTGATTAAAGAAATTGATTTCTGAACCTATAAAGGGACCATTTTCTTGTCAGTCTTAATATTAGAAAGTGGGGTAAAAGGAGAATAAAGAAATAAAAATAATCTAAGTTATTCCTTGTTTCCAGAAATAAAGGAATGAAGAAATGTGTTTACTATCTTAAGGTTTACAGTCAGGTCAGAAGATCTGGCATACAAGTGTTCTCATAGTAGGATAACCGTTTGACTCCACACATATTGTAGTATTTGTCTCTACCAGCAAATTCCTATCTACACATGTCCTGGGCATTCAGGGTATGTTTATGTTGTTGTTGGAATCGCAGCATTCTCAGATTCTGTTTAAACATGCAATTCTTTTACCAAAATTTTTCACTCTGCTTAATACTACTTAGTTTGGGATTCACTGACTGATGGATTTGCAACTCTACACATGTGTAGAGGTACTTATAGTTCACAAACACAAACAGGATCAAATGGAAATGAAATTTGATTTTATATTTGTCTTGTTCCTTGCATTCACGCCTGGCATGAACCCAAGGCTACATTTCTTTGCATAAACATATCTGTTTCATTATGTCTGACACAATCATAGATAGCGATGTCATTTCTGAATCCTGGTACATTGTTGGTGTTTATGTTGGTTATTGTCTTGCAGCATTCACTTTACTTGAACTACAATGCTCTCACAGATATGCTAAGATTCTGATGACTGTATCTTGTTCTGCCTTCTTTGTACACATAAACTTCCAAAGAATGTGAAAAAGAAGCCCCAAAACTTTATGTACAGATTACCTGCAATAAGTCTGATTTGAACTGTTGGCTTTTACTTGCATTTTGATCTCAGTATTGCCCTGTCTGCCTGCTACTTGGCCTTTCCTTTTTCTCTAGGCAGTTGTAGGTCTATTTCTAGAGGTCTGTGGAAATTTGTTCCTGGAGAGAATGCCCTTGAAATAAAATGATATTGTATTATATGCAATACTGTTCATAAAGAAACTCAATGCAAGGGTGTGTTAAAGTTGCTTCAGAGCAAACAAGTCAAGAAAATCTCACCTACAGAGGAAAAAAAGTTATGCCATTAGTACTGGATCTGATGGTCTGAGGCCACCAAGAAAGCACATAGCCCATGCCGAATCATTCATTAACGGCTATAAAGCTAATGAAAAGCAATACTATTCTATTAGTATGGATTAGAGATGAAGTCTGAACTGTGAATCCTTGCCAATTTAAACCGTTACTGTAGAGGCATGAATAAAGGCATCCACAGACATCTTCCTGACACAGGAATACTAAATCATCCTAAAATCAATACAAGTGCTTTGGTTTAGTCATCTCTACCAAGAGTTGAAGAAGGTTGGCATTTGCCTGCCAAATCTGTGGCAGGGTAAGAGGCACAGCTTAAATAAAGTGGAACGGAAACTACTCCAGCTGCCCCCACATACATTTTTTAAATCCTGACAAGAGTCAGTCTGGGAATGTGAGGATTATGCCAGGCTGAACGAAAGAAAAAGAGCATTGCTTCTGGAGCATATGTTTCCTCTCAGTCTAGAGGTGGTCTCCTAGTGGGCCTGAATTTCTTTACACTTCATATTTGGCACCCGTGTGCATAATCCAAAGGTATTTTTAACACACAAAAAGAAAGTGCCTGGGCAAAATGCCTCCCACACAAGATGACACTCATACTGGGTTCTCTCCTAGTGACTTTCCAGACTTACTTTATAATACAGCTGATTTCACAAACAGTATTTTTCATTTTAAATTTCTACAAGCAGCAATACCATTTCAGACATTTCAGAAGAAACAAAGAACAATGGAAACACAGTGATATTGTTAGTGGGAATAATTGTTTTTTCCTTAAGTTCTACTTCTTTAAGAAAACTTAGCTTCATTTCTGTACCTTATATTTTGCAGGAAAAATCTTGGACTTACACATTCACAGAAGCTTAAATATCAAGAGGCCAAAAAAAAAAAAAAAAAAGAGCAGGGAGGGAGAATTTATAGGTTTTATGAAGAGGCATGCAAAAGGAAAACATTGTCAGTATGCTAACATACTTCTATACAGCTGAAATGCAAAAATTTCCATTTTCATAAATAACATAACAGATAGCTTCGAAGAAAAAAACCCATACTTCCTTCATAATATCAATTCCCAGTATCTGACACTATTTGGCATTCCCTTTTATTCCACATTAACCTATGTATTTGGTATCAGTTAGTAAAACATTAGATTTCTACAGATTTACTTTAAACTGATCAACCACTGAAAATAAATAGAGAAATCATGACTTAAGATACTATGAAACTCAGCTCAACTTTCTTACTCTAGGGTAGCTCACCAATACAGAGATATCCTGTGCCCCACACCCTTGGATTGGGGCCACCTGATGACACTTAAGCTGATACACCTAGAATCTAGAGGTCTTGGTGTCCAACATACTCTTAATTTTTAGAGTCAGTAACTTGCCACAGTCAAAAACTCTGAAACAGGTATCTAGAAGCCCAGAGGCCCTTTGCTTTGGGATATTCAGCTTAGTGAAACCACACCAGAGAAAGTACAGACTAACAGAGTTTAGCAGGCAAACCAAAAGATAATCACATCTGAACATTCCCAGCTAACTCTGATTAGAAGCTCAAAAAGTTTACTTCTCCGCCATCCCCACCCCCAAAGCTACAAGGTTTTGTTCATGGGGTCTTGCTGTACATCTTTACTGAAAGATTTCAAGAAATCCCTAGGTTTCCAAGCTTATGGATTTGGCATGGGGAGTTAGAAAAAACATACTCCATCAAAGAATTTTAGTATGTGTAATGAAGACTGATAATCCTTTGTACACATAAAGGCACAAAAAAACGATGCAAGCCTCTCTCCAGTCCCAATACCACCCTTAGGTCAAGCACACCAAAGGTTTCCTGAAGAATTCATGAATACTTGGAGTTCAGTCCCAGCCCCCTGAAGGAAAATGGAAGACTCTCAAAGCTCAACAACAGCTATGTAATTGAGAGCCTTTTTCTAAGTTCTAGTAGAGACAGATGGAAATACTGAAGTCAATAGGTTTAAACTGATAGCAAAATCAATATGATGCATGGAGTGGTGTAGTATCCTTAAGGTTTTTCCTTATGTACGCAATTTTCAGACTTATTTTTAGCTGATGACACTCAAAGTGCAGTTGGTTGAGAAACACTTCTGGAGTTATCTTAAAGAACTAACTGAAAAAAATACCAATATGAATGAAAAGAATGTTTTTTAAGGGTTACGAAAGAACTTATTGATACAAATAAAAAAACAAATCTAGAACGAATAAAAACTGTGGTTTGATAATGTCAGGCTGCCAGGAAGGGCTGTGCCTACAGTGCTCATGAAGAGCCTTGAGAAAACTGTGGTGGGCTGGCTGCTTGCACAATCTCACATTGGCCCAGAAAGAAAGGTAAACCTTGAAATCTGTCAAGCTTTCCCACTGCTGACTAAATCCTTTAGTAACCATCCTTCTTCACACTAGTTTTGATTTCACATGTCCTTCAAAACCACCAAACTTTGATTAAAGGTTTGGAGAGAGGGAGAATTTGCCACAGCCTTTGAAAAAATTACTTTTAATTTAATGCCTCTCTCTCATTGCTTTTTCTTTTCTCTCCAAAGTCTCTAACTTCACGTCTGAATTTACCGTGTGCATACTATTTTGCCTTTCTATACAAGTTTTATTACGCTACACATGGTAAAAAGCATTACCAATTCAAAGCCTTAGTCAAATAAAACAGCATCACATTTACATTCCATAGAGCACACTGGGTTTTGGAACAATCCCTCAGTTTTGAAAGCACTGTAAAATACATCTTTGACACTAGGTTGGTTACCGAATCTGTTTTTCTGATAGTGATCACACTTGGTCTGTATTCCAGGCACACAGCTACAGTGCACTCAAGAATACTGTGTATGAACACAGCTATAACAAACACTTTGTCTTCATTGGATCTCATGGTTCAGCTGTGATGTTTTTTAGTGTTGTCCATATTCAGGTTAATGGGCACAGCAAAAGGGTTGTTTGCCCTTATGAATCACGATATTTCAAACAGTAATTTGAGTTGAGAGTTTTCCATCATTTTCACTTGTAGTCACAGACAGGTCTTTGAGCAATTTCCATGGTTTTTTAGGTTTTTTTTCAGGTAGATTATTGATCCCTAAAGATAACATGACTTGAAAGATCAGTAAAGGTTAGCTAGTAAAAGAAACATGCATCATTTAAAATGCCTTTGTGCATGTGGGAGTTCAACAATACCTTTTAGTGTTACTTAGGAGCTACAAGAAGTAACCACTTTTAGGATGATTTTTAATCCAGACTTTTTGCTTGTAAAGCCAATTTTTGAGTACCGGCTATCTTTTCATATGAAGACTTGGAAGGCAACTTGGACATGAAGTAACAGCACACACTATTCTATTCAAAGTTAAGTAAAATACCAAGATGGGTATTTTACCAAGATTGTTTGGGGTCTTCAATATGGACTCTCTCCACTGCTTGAATTGAGTGGAAAAGGAATACTAAATCCCTAGTACCTGTCCTGTTTCTGCCACTGTAGAAGTTGAACAAGTATGACTCTGGGTCCACTGGCAACGATGATTCCTGCCCTGGCTGCCATCAGCAGGTCACAACATCCCCTCGTCCCAGGGACGTTTCCTTCCCTGTATCAGGAATGCTTCTTACCCCTGTGGGCCATGACAGCGAGGCCAGTGCTGTGTTAGCCGGAGACCAGCCAGCTACTGGGAGCAGCCAGTGGCTGTAGCAGCTCACGCTGGGAAGGGGCTTGTAGGATTTTAGCAGTGCAGAAAAGGAAGTTAAGCAGCGCCGAATAGTGCCACGTGTGCAAGGCCAGGCAACAGGGCCTGCAGGATTGGACCCTCAGATGCAAACAAAACACAGTGAGAAGAACTTAGAAAAAAAGCCAGGGGAGCTTACTCCTTACAGTGGGGTCTCTCTGCAGAAGCTGCTAGTCAAGGCTAATTTTTTTTTTTTTTTTTTGCAACTGTGGAAGGAGCCTGGCTTTTCTCTCCATAACCCAACAAAGAGGTGCTGCGAAGTTCCCTCCCCCTGAGCCGAGTTTTGATTTTTTTTACTCACTCCACTAGTGAGAGTGGAAAGAATAATTCATATTATCTGAGTCATTCACTGTAAAACACAGTGATTAGGTCTAAAGAAAACAAAGTCCCTCATGGGTCAACTATCTTAACGTCAATGAGCAACACTTCTCTTTCTTACAGTTCTTGACTGAGCTTTTAAGAAAATAATTTACAAATAGAGCATGGACAAAAGAATTCAGTTTGTCAGAAAACTTTTTTTCAATGTTTAAAAAAAGCAATTGATTGCATTCAGAAATCCGTATTAATACTCTGGCCTTCTATAAGGTGGGGGGTTTAATATTTTCCTTCCTAGTAGGAAGATAAATTCATTAAATTAAAGATAACATCAAAGGACAAATAGAAAAAATGGTTCACTTGTACAATCTTTGGTTGAAGCTGAATTGCATCCACGACTAACAAGAAATATTCTGTGTGTTTGGAAAAGCAGTACTTTTAAATTACAAATATACAAGAAAGATTTTGAATATTCTTCTTGTTGTGTCTGAACTCACACTGTAATATCAGACTCATTTATTTCATGTGCACTCTTTCCCTTTCCTTCTTCTCACCACACTTTCTTCAAGCCCTTGCAGTCATCCAGTGTGAAAGTCAAACAGCTTACATCTGCCTAAAATAGGCTTCCCCAGCTATGATGTAGCCATTTTCTACCAGAAAGAATGCTTTTATAAATTCAACTTACAAACATATCTAAGATGGTAATTTAGAAAATTGTACAATACCTAGATTAAAGGTAAAAGAATACTCTCTTTACAAACATTAAAACATTCAATGCTTTACTAATGAGCTCCCTTCTATTATCTGTCAACCTACAGCCACCTTCGCAGTGCTATAATATCAGAGATAATTAGTGCAGGCTTGTCAATTTGATTTTGGTTAACTTTATGGCCTCTTTATTTTATGATACCTATGGGAGCTTGTAGCTTGCTCGTTGGCCAAGCAAAAAATGCATTTATTCTGGGATAAACAATAGCACTGTTTAATTAAGAGATGTCATGCTATTTATTGTATATCACGTGCTTTACCTTTGATGAGAGGCTATAAACACAGAAGGTTCATCAGATTCAATTTCTCTGCTGTAATTTCCTACCGGAGAAAATGTGACACAAGGCAGAGATCCAATTTCCCATTTCTATTTAGCATTTATATTGACAGAATTAATGAATTTATCATCATCTTTGGCCTGCTGCTAAATGGAAGACATATACTGCCTGCTGAGATAGTAATTCTTCCTCTAAATTATGTATAAGTGTGTGTGTGTACACACACTTAGATACACTTACACACACATATATATTTCCTCACTTTTTTTTCCATGGGGAAATTATACGTTTTTATTAAACCATATTCTGAGAGGAAGGGTAGGTGATGGGAAAGGTAATTAGGAAGAGTAATAAAAGTGATCTTAGACAATGTTTCTAAGCAGGGATAAAGATGAAAGAGTCCTTTTGCGTATTTGCCATGACAAAGGGTTCAGGAAGGCCCAAGCTGATGAACTCATGGCATGTTGACGGAACTAATTTTATTTCTGAAGTTCTCCCATGAGAATGCTATACAATATATATGCTGCACATTTGTCAAAGTTGCCATGTAAGAAGTTTCAATTTCCTTCTCTGAAAATAATTGACCAAAGGATCATGAAGTTCGAAAGACTAGGGGGAAATGAATAAATATTATATAGAGATATAATGTATTGTAATCATACTGTATATGCTATTTTAATAGAAATCTAGAGACCTCTGTTACAATTTTTGAACCTCTTAATGGAGTCAGAGAGAACTATTTTGTAGCTTTAGTGTGCTGCAAGAGGGCTGAATTCCTTCCCTGCTAATCTAACCATCTTTATAATTTTGTTAGAGGTCACTAGCTTTAATCTACTGCTAAAATAATATGAAGTGGATGATATTTTAAATCTCTTTTCATGAATATTTTATACTCTGAATAACTTCTATTGGAATCTTTTGTAAGTAAGAGTCAAGAGCAGCCTCACTTTGTTTAAAGAAATGTCTACTCACTTGTCTGACACAGAGCAAGACTCATGCAAGGGAATAAAGACAGACAAGCTTCAGAGGGCTTGTTACAGTTATTCTCCTTTTGATGGCTTGACATAATGGTGTTAGGTGGTATACCCAATCAGTACAAATGTGTTTATGTTACATTTTTTGTATATGTATATATATACAAATCACCAATACATCAGAACCCCCATGCTTCAGCTAGGAACACATTTATGGCCTATTATGTTACATGACACACAGCTGCCATCTCCTTCTACAAGGAATGGAAGTAGCAGGTTTGGGGTTTTGGGGGGCAGGTGGGGGGGGTGTGTTTTTTTTCAAAGTGGGAAAGCCACTTGGAAGGAAACTTTGTCTGTACACACAGGTTTTCCACACTAAAGATTTGGGAATTTCCTAAGTTAGCACTCCCTAGGGCCCCAGGCAGGCTGCGCTCATATGGGTTTGGGATTTGTGGTCATCTGGCTGCAATATCCAAAAAAATAAAGTTTCAGCTTGTGTCTTCCCTGTTAATAAGGCTTGCTCTTTACTATGGGTTTGAGGCACCATTTTCCCTTAATTAGGGCACTTAGATGCTCTTTCTCCTCTACCCAGCTACACATGAGTGAAAGAGCTGCCTAACAGAGCTAGCTTGGTGCCTCAGGTCCCTTGTCTCTTTACCCCAGGCCAAGCCAGACATCTCAATGTGCACAGGTGGTGCAGAAATGAGAAAGAAATGGCTAATTACAATCGCCAGCCAGCTACTTATGTCTAGGTGAATATGGCTGCTCATCTCCAGAGCCCTGTGAGTACACAAGTGAGATGATTTCACATTGGGTTTTTTGCCCATATAGAAGTTACACTACAGGAACATAAGGCTAGAGTTAATGGCAATCTGACCTGAAATTAAAATATTTTACTCAAAAGGTTTGCTTCCAGTTGATCCACAGGCCAAATGAATCAGGGTTCACCACAAGTACTACAGAGGTGAACTTCCAATTTGCTGAATACTAGTAAATTTCTGGGTAAGTATCTGCAGAGGGAAGTGTTTTCCTCAGCACTAGAACACTATTCTGATGCTTCTACATCTTCCAATTAGCTTACTGTAGGAGAGTCTTCCTTAATCTCCTGTATATAAATTCACCGGAAATAAACATTGAAGTAAAGCATTTCTGGTCTTTTGGTTTCTTTTTTTTTAAATTGCTTTTTCAAACTCCAAGTCTGCTTGGGAAAGCTACCAAGAGTAAATCCCTTTTAATATGGGCCAGCACCCTAGTCTGCAGAGTTATAGGATGCAGATGTGTTCTGAGTAAAAGCATTTAATTGGTAGTAACCATTTTAACTTAGATATTTGGAATGAACAAATTTGCCTGGCTTAAGCACATTCTTACAGAAAGTAGTTACAGGGAAATGCTTCTTTATACGAGACTACTTTTTATATAGTTTTATAAAAATTAATATTGCATATCATTCATCTGGCAACCATAAATATCAACAAGAGGTTAAAAGGCATCAGAGAGGTATCGCTGGTCATACCACACACAGTGGTTTACAGGATTTGAGCTGGTTTGTTTCTTTTTTTTTTTTTTTCTCTTTTTTTCTTTTTTGGTTCCTAAATCAGAGGAAGTAAAAGTGGCTTGAATTCCTCTGAAACATGAGACTACTCTTCCTTGGTTTTAAAAACTACCTGTGCTCAGCTCTCTGGTGTTACTCTTTGTGCGTTCTGGCACCATGCAGTTGGCACAAAAAATGTGGCATGCCATTAAGTGGATTTTTCCACTTTCTTTTTAAAATAAAAAGATATTTTATAAATCTTAACATTTATAATACAGAAGCAAAACCAGAACATGACCTTCAGGACACTTCTATACAACCTACTGTCTTTTACCCAGAAGTGGTAGAAAAAGATCATGCAAATATCGTGTGCTCATCTTAACAACCAAACAATACTTTCTGTACACAATAAAATATGTGGAGACTGTGCAGCTGCTGCCAGTATGTAAGTAGTTCAGAACTTTTAGCCACGATTTGGAAATTACTCCAACTGGTAAGGCAGATATGAAAGCTAGGACAAGCATAAAGTATTGACCTTACATGGTATGCAAATAAGCTAATGGTACTACAGAAACTTTTCTGGTTATAAAATTGTTGCACATAATTTCTATCCATGTGCTACAGTTAGTTGAAATGAGAGCAGAAGAGTTACCTTAATTTAAAGATGGGAATATAACATTAACTTCAAAATGCAAGTGAAGACATTTTCAGAAACAGCACAATTTCAGTAAGTTCTGTAATGGTGGGCTGGCATCAGGCTTCTCCCAGATTTCAGTTTCTGGCAGGTTTTGAAAAATTACTGCAAAATAAAAAGCCAGGAAATTAGTATCTGCACCTAGGTTTGGTTTTTTTTTTAATCTTTTAGTCACTTTTATCGTTGAAACAAACAGCATACTTAAAATACAATTGAAGAGAATTAACATCATTAAAGTTAGTGTTATAATGGGAGTTTTATACAGAAATAATAAATTTTATGTGGTGAATGAAACAAAAATATGCAAAACTGAGACAACAGAATTTATGTTATTTTTATAATGTAAGCTAATAAAATTTCATATTGTACAAATTACAGAGGAATCCTATTTCCACATAAACTATCTATAATTTATTGCTGTAAGAACAACATTAAGAGCCTTGGAGGATGTGTAGAATTCACAAAAACATAATAGCAGCAGCATTATTGAATTCTACTGCCTGCAAAGTCATCTACAAAAGTAAGACAAAGATGCAGTGTTTTCTGCCTATCCAATAAAACCTATAACAGTAATGTGATCACTTTGGTCATTTACTATTGAAATTAATCATATGAAATAAACTTTCAGAGATGTTGTAATCATGTATGTTATGGGGATCTGGATTTATACTTCATCTGGAAGGGCTCTCAGCTGTATTGTAAGCGGGCACATGTAGATACATTCATGACATCACCTTCCCTTTCTTTTTAGTATCACCTCTAAAAAGTTCTGAGAAAAAAAAATAACAAAACAAATCAGTGGAAGCTGTGTCTGAGTTACAGGCTGAGGACAAAAAATGCCTGCGTCTGTAGAGATATTCTGGTTAATTTATAGAGTTTCCAGCACTCTAATTTGAAATACGGAACCCAGGATAGCTCACAGACCTCCAGCTCCTCTGGCCATGGAAGAGGCTCTGACAAGACCAGAGCCCACAGAAGTGTCCCTGGCATCAGCTCTTACTGGGGGTCTTCAGTTCTGCCATTTGAGAAAAAGTCAAAAAAGTTAATGTACATTACTCCAGTCCAGATAAGAAGCAAAATCAAACTCCCATTTAAAACCTATTGACTGCTATAGTTGATTTATGAGCTTTGAAGGCTTTTAAGTAGCAGTGTTACATATAATACAATCTGCATGTACTTTTCCGCTCACTTCTCTTGGGAGAGCTTCCACCTTAACAAGCGGTAAGAAATTCCCTACAGAGATTCTTCAGGAATCCACATGCCAGTGAATGAGAACAGCTTACGATGATCCCTGCAAAGAGGAAACTCTTGTGCCGTGTGATGACATGGTGTCAGTGGGAGAGTCTCCCAATGGAAGTTGTCTCCAGAGGGTTTTGCCATGCAAAAAGTGTGATATGCATTATTTCTATGAACTAAAAAAATAGATCGTGTCAATTTGTCTTTAACAATGTGCAGTGCAAACAAACAGCAACAATCTTAGCAAACCGAACAAGCCCCGTGCAAAATCTGACATGTTACATAGAGCTATCCAGCTAATTCTCCCAAGGTATTGAAGTACATGGGTATGTTGACACCTTTAGCTATTTCTTTTAAAACATGGTGGAACTGGTTAGAAATTTGGCAGATCATTCCGTAAGTAAGACTGAATAGCAACACAAACACATATCTAAACTCAGCACTTATGCCTCCATCATCTTTTGGGAACCAAAGGAAAATAAGAGGCCCTACAAAAATGGAGAAAAGAGTAGAGTTGGTGATGATTTCTGTGGATAGGGAACCATTGCAGGGGTAAGAGGAGAGGCTGCAGCCATGCACTCCCATGCTGGCAGTCTTTCCCAAGAGATTATTTTATCTTTGTCCTTGGTGCCACAAGGTTCAGTTGTGCCTGCCCTGCTAGAAAGCCTTGAGAAAACTCTTCAAGCAGCTATGATGCTTTGCATGGACTTGTCTCTGCTTACAGTGGTTAACAGAGATTAGAAGAGTGAAGGCAGAAGGAGATGAGGGAAGGGAGAAAGAAGATGGGGCTATTCTTATATACAAGTCAAATCCCCAGAAATCTGGAGCTTTTCAGAGTTCAGTTTGGAAAATGGCACCTTTACAGTGTTAAAAGGAAATCATCTGACAAATTAATTAAGGAATTTTAACTATCGGCAACTGATTCATACCCTCTAAATACTTCTCAACAGCAGAATGGTAGTATATAGGTGTTATACATGATGATTAATGACAACTCTGTGTTAATATGTTACATGTATCTGACCGCTTGCAATAGAATTTATAGCAACAGAGAAGCTAATTCATAGAGGAAAAGTAAGCAGTGCATTTTGCTGCTTTTCCTGCTCCGTAATCAGACTGCAATTTCCCATACTGTTTTCATTATAAAAAATTGGTCAATTAATTCCTTCAACTTTGCAGACGAAGCGTGAATTACTTTCTTCAAATATTCACTCTTGGAGGTGTATTGATTAGCTCACATTAGCTAGATAAGTAAATAGCAGTGTTTCTGCTCTCCATCAGGCTGATACTGAAGGACTTTTGGCTCAAATACTTGTTTATGAATCCAGAAATGTGAATCATGAATACTCCAGCATACAAATTTGGCATTTGCTTTGCACAAACATACATCATGCTCCCAATCACTTTGATTTTCAAAATGGCACGATTTTGTTGGACCTCTGGTAAGAATCAAAGTCAGTGTAGTAAGCTAACAACATGTGACATTTTACCTCCTGGAATCAAAATGACGAAGGGAGATTTTAAGTTTTATTTTATAATTTTTATTTTTTTCACTGTTTCGAGATGGAACTTAAGACCCTCTGAAAAACTCTATGATGTTTAGAGCCTCAGGAGAAAGCAAAAAGTAGTCCAGTGCTTGATTTTAGTCTTCACCTTTTAGTCATTTTTATAGACCCAAGATTGTAGCTGTCCCAGAGGTGGGATGTCTGCAAGCAGCCCCAGTGCCTGGGGAGTGCAGTGCGCTCTGAGCAGCGTGCCAGTGGGCCCTCACAATGTCACTCAGTAAAGAGAGAGCCTGAAAAATGAAATTCATTTCATAACCCCATATTTTTCTTTTATTGCCCACAACCATAATATTTTACTTCACTGAAATGGTATGCAGGAAAAAGAGAAGGGGAAGATACAGATATTAATAAGGTAATGGAAGAAATTACTTTAAAATAATTGTAATAAAATTGATTTTCAAAAGTTATAGTTCAGGCTCCTCACTTTTGCTTGGTCTTAAGCCTTTAGTAGCCCCATTTTCAAGCTCAACTCAAGCTCAACCTATGGACTAGCACTTTACCAACCTC
Source organism: Buteo buteo (assembly GCF_964188355.1). Lineage (NCBI taxonomy): Eukaryota > Metazoa > Chordata > Aves > Accipitriformes > Accipitridae > Buteo > Buteo buteo. The sequence goes on from NC_134178.1 coordinate 34,227,602, forward strand.
CACTCAACAAAAAAAGAAAAAAGCAACCCCCAGAAATAGATTATCAAGCAATAACACAGCTCCAGAGTCCAGAGGACTGCCAGTCTTCAAACCTGGTGGCTGCAAACCAGATCTATTTAAGGCCTGAAAAGGATTTAAATAATGGATGAGACAACAATAATGCTTACCAAGAAGCAGAGTGGGAAATGCAGGATGGTGGAGCAAATGACACTTTCACCTACCCTTTAGTTAAATCCAGCACTGCCCCTTTTGAAAAAAGTACTGTCTTCCCCTCCCTGCTGCTTAGCTTTTTACACCTAGTGCAGCCTCCTCTTTGGTGACAGGCTCCTGCAGGATCTGACAGAATGGTCTGATGTAGCTTAAACATGCCTAATTCTTGCCAGGTCAGTTTTAATCCTAGTCCTGTTCCCCAGCCTGGTCTATACTGGCCTTTTCCTCTAAGCTTCGTGAGAGCTGCAACCTATAGCTGTAAAGACGAGACTAAACTTTCCTCTGGGATGTGAGAGAGCTTTCTTGAGTTCTACCTGATCCTGACCTAATGAAGCAGAGCACTGCCCAGGCAGCTGCATCCTTATGAGAGGAGATAAAGCATCAGCCCCGAATGCCAAAATCCTCTGGCATGCACCAGGCAGGTGGTGAGTGGCAGCAAGAGCCATGCCTGCACTCATCTTGCCAAAGGTACTCTGTTTTGATGGCAGGGGAAATGGGCAATTCTCTCTTCAAGTTGCCAAAAACGTGTAAATTACTATCCTACATACACAATACAGCAATTGCTCCACTGTACTGAACAAGACCTCAAAGAGCAGCCAAAACAGCCATAAAAACTCTATGCAATTACTCCCAGTGAGTGCAAACAAATTTGACGCTGTGAGACCAAGGACAGACATGAGCCCACTTCCCACATACTTTCTTTGCCACTGGCTTCTGGGTGACAGCAGGCAAGTAATTTCACCTCACCTCCACTCATCTTCCTCTTTTGTAGGAAGATAGTAGGATGCAGGAGTCACTACTGAAAATGCCTTGAGATTTTTAGATGGAAAACATGGTGCGAGTCAGGCATTGGTGCTGCTGCGTGCACTCAGATCTGAGAACTTGGTACCCTGCCTCTGTACATTGAATAAACAAGGAGTAACATCATCAAGGGAGCAGACAGAATCCTGCTGTCCTTATCTGTAAATGGGAAAATCTTATCCTGAAACTCTTACAAGTGGGAATCGCCAACTCCTAATGACTCTGACAGGTGCTGAAGTGCAGCCTCATCTCAGAGCATAAATGCCAGTTGGCCTCCATAGGACTTGGACACACAGGTAAGTGTATCGATAAACTGAGACTTGTCTTATCAGTGGAACAGGAAGTGTCAAAATGTCCTAAAAATTATTCCAGCACAGGATTATTTTTCAGCCAGAAACAAATTATGGGATTTTCCTGTAAGAAAGCCTTCAGCAGAAGTGTTTCCCTTCATTTTACAGAGTGATGATCTTCCACACACACACCAAGGTGCCTCTCAAACCAGGCTTGTAGCATTGTGCAATACTTACTAACAAAATCAGGCACATTCAAAACCTGAAGAAAATACACAGAGTTACAAACTAAGGAAGTTCTCCTCTGTGCTGTATGATTCGTTACTATCATACTAGCCCTTTGGAGAAACCTCTGACCAAATTAACAATGATGATAGAAAATCTTTGAATTAGCTGACAAAACCCATCTAAGTGTTTGCAGGCTCTGTTGCTGCTGCTATCCACCTTTCTAAACCTCTAAGTACCACACTGTAGATGCTTTTTCATAGTAGACAAAGAACTTGGAAGAGATTTATCTTTTTTTTTTTTTGGGGGGGGGGTGGTGGTGGTGGTGTCAGTTTTTTGTGCAGGACACCTACCAGAGCCTTATATAATATAATATGGTACAGTGTATTGTCTCAGACTCTTACTCCTTTCTCATGCACAAAACATGCTAGACTAATCCAGCAGTTAAAAGTGCTAAAATTAAGGAAACTACATCTACATAATTTATTTTAAAAATCTACTATCTTCCAGATTCATCATCTTGACAAGGTGGTAAGTTATTATTTTCTACTTTGAGGTATGGGGAGCCCCGAAATAATTTTGGAGACATTAATATAGAAAACACTTTTTATCAAAGGAACTCTGGACTCAAGGTAGAATTTCCTCCCTGCCAGACACAGGTTATTCTCTGAGTTACCTCCAGGTGCATACAAGGAAGTTGCACACCAAAAGGGAACTGAAAAGCCAACATACTAATTTCTTACTCCAATACTTCAGGTGCCATTTGACAAATAAAATGTTGAGAACACAACCTTAAACAACAGACATGCAAATGCTAGTTGTTTTCCAACAGTGACAGGTGCAAGAAGTCTTGAGGAAAGTATTCATTATGGGCAAGGCTCAAATTAGGTCCTTAAAAATTGTGGCTTAATTTAGGTCATTTATCATACTCCTCAAAGGCCCTTTTGTACAATTGAATTCTGAAGTGCTTCGTATGCTATTAGATCATCACAGCTGCTGTAGTATCACTCAAAGCAGATGTTTCACAGACAGAGAGCACCCAGCTCATTTTCAGAAATGCAGTAACTGCAAGTCCCTCCCTGGCACTTCTGCCCATGGATGTGGATTCAGCCGTGCAGGTGCCACCGTGCTCAGCACCCAAGGAGGTCTGCATGGATCAAGTGCCAGTGGTGGCAGACCCCAAACGAATTGCACTCCAGGGTCACTTTAATAAAAACAGAGCTACACACCCTGAATTTTCAACTGCCATTTTCCTTTTGAAACAAGTGGCTAATAAATCAGCTTAGATAATTATTGAACAATCTCAGCTTTCTGCTATAGACTGAAAATAAGAGGCGAATGGGTCTCCTTGACTTTGAAATGTTAGAATTATTCCCTGCGTGGTACTTGTGTAAAGCGCAGACTCATCTCACAAGCTTAGAAATCATTCCTCTGAGACAGAAACACTGCTCATCTGCATATGGCTCCTCCACCTACACGGTAGTATGCTATTGCACAACCTGCAAACAGGAACACAGTGCTGAGGGAATGCAGAGAAGTCAGTAAAGAAGTTATTTCCCTCTTCTAGTGACCAAATAAAACTTCTAAGAATTTGCCTCTCCTGCAATGCTTTAGCAGCATTGAAAATTCTTTGGCAGAAGAATCTGTCTGAAAAGAACGTGTCTGTAGTTTTCTGGCAGGGGAAATGGTTGGTTTGCTTGCAAGACGTAGAAGGTAATAGGAGAAATACATGCCGAAAATGAGCAAATGCAACATAGGTCAAATGGCTCTTGTAAAACTACTCATTAATGGGAATCCTAGACTGTGAGGCACCTAAAATTAGTAAAGTGCAGAATTAGCTCAAAACTGGCAGATCAGCTCCATCTTGCACGACATCTATTTAGTTCCAATAAGTACTAGGGCAGAGACATTTAACAGATATTACAGTTCTCTATTCAGAAGGAACTAGGATGACATAATCACATCCTTGACGGCGATGAAGTACTTTCCAGTCCATTAGTAACTGAGAACAATGTCATTAGACAATATCCACTAGGGAATTAGGCATTAAAAGAAGTTTAACTCCAAGAGTGATGATAACTTTCACTCAAAATCCTAGAAGCTTTGTCTGAAGAGATCTCTGGCTTGCTATTATTTCTAAAAATTGCAAACCCAGGGCTTTTCAACGGAAAAGAGAGAGAGTGCTTATAAGCTGCTCATAAGAAAGGCTCACAAGATAATACAGATAATGGTAATGCAGCTAAATCAATTTGAGAAAAAAACAATGAAAAATTTAGTAGGGATTTGAACTGAGGAACAAGTCATGCTTTTAAGGAATATAATCCTATGAAAGACAAGTGGTGTCCAATAATCACAATGTCATTTTTAATAAGGTAACAAGTTTGGTCAATAAAAGCAACTGATCTGTTAAAATTAGGCTTTCATGAGATTTTTGACCTTGCTCTGCAGACCTCCCCATTAATAGCGCATAATAACAAAGCAAATGTTAAATGGATTCAGACCTGTCTACTTCTTAAGTCCCAAAAAGATGATCAGTAATGAATCACTCCTGAACAGCCTGTCTTATTGGGAATTTTTAGGGATTGCTTCTAGGCAACTATCTATTCAACTCTTATCAATGGACTGGTTTAACCGTGGCCACTGCTGATAATGTTGTTGTAGTTGATACAATGTTACAATCTGGATTCTTGATAAAGTCATTTGAAGAAAAAACCAAAGGTCTTAAAATATGTTGAAATCTTAGACTAAAAATTGAGATTACAAAATTACTGGAAAGCTGTTGGCCATAGAGCAAGACACTTAAAGGTGTCAGCTTGGTTATCTCTGCAAAAACTTAAAAGGAAGTTATTAAAGAAACTTAACATTAAGGATTGTTTAATCCAGCTAATAAAGGCACAATTAGGCACAATTAAAAAAACCGAGATCAACATATTTGAAAATACATCAGGTCAACCACTAGAATACACCATGGAGAAACACAGTACAATAACCTCGAGTCACAAGTTTATACCTTTCTAGAAATTATGTGATATGCCAATACAAGTTACTAGGCTCAACGCACAGTTAACTGTGTTAAGTGTAATGGCCTGTAGAAAACAGGAGTTCAATCAAATTGATGTAATAGTCCCTCTTGGATTAAAACTCTGGGATTTAAATCGGGGCCTGAAAAATGTTATGAAGAAAAAAACACCCTCCACTACTACTTAAAATAAATCCACCTAATATCCTCACCATCATTGCATACTATAATCTGCCACTTGAAATTATTGACATCTCTGGAGTCCAGTTTGTTAAATAAGGGGGAAGAAATGCTGGCTTTGTGCCTAGAAACCCTCAGCTCTTCACAACGGCATCTCAGGCAATAACACTTTTAGTTGCCATAGATTTTAACCGCAGCCCGTACTTTAACCCCACTTTCCAGAGTTAAGCAGGGATGACGTTGATATCCAGCAGAAAATTTGAATTTCCGGTCGGCATGGTCTCTTGCACTAGCTGTCAGTTGTGGGTGAGGCCAAGAATTTATCCCCATCCTTATGAAGCCCTAAAACAATCATGAAAATCATTTCCTCTGCTTTCTAAACCCTCAAGGAACAGTTTCTTGAAAAGCACTTCCATATGGTAGTAGGTACAGGAGAAGACTTATTTGGCCAGAGCCTCCCTCTCTCTCACAAAGAGCATAAAGATCCAAGATGATGATTATTATTATTAGGTCTTGAAGATTAAGGTACACCAATGTACTGCTTTTCTCCTTTTTGCCTAGACACTCCCACTTTAGGAAGTTCCCCGATAATGATCAGAAAAATACATATGATTCATTAAGGTTGAAGCTTTTAAACTCTTTTTGGCTGATCACTCACTAAAAAAAGAAAAATGGATATTAAATAGAGGAAGTTTTCATTCTTCAGAAATGTACATACAAACTCCTCATTCACCTGTAGCAGGAGAGGAGGAATGCAACAAAGTACCTCAGTTAACTCAGTGCTGTGAGGTAGAGGAACGGGGGTTTAACCTGCCTGATGTAGGCAGGAGTTACTGGTCACCCTATACAGTTACAGTATTTCACCTGCTCTGCATAGAGACTAAGCTCACTAATATATAAAGACTCAAAGACATCGCCCTGAAATACATTTTCAAACTGTATACACGATAGATGAATGAAATTTCTCTAAATCATACCACACAGTGAAATTAGAAGAATTTATAAAATAGAAATCACAGTAAAATTTGGATTATTTTTTTTCTTAAGATAGAGACACATGGCCTAGTTTGGAGAAGACAATTTATCTCACCTTGAAAAATAATAGCCTTTGAGCATTTGTATCACTCCCATCATTTCAAACAGAAAATTGATGAAGAGCCATTTCATTCAAAGCCTTACATGTGGTGTGAATTCATTTGTAAGTGATGGAGAAACCTATAAGATTTCCCTTTCTCATTTACCTAATCTCCAAATCCTATTCATTTCACAGCAGGGGTAAAACCTCGGCCCTGCATAAGTTATTTGGCATTCTGACATCAATCTAGTTGGGGTCAGCACACTGTTCAGCACTTCATCAGGTACTTTACAGTGCTGAAACTGTGGATATCCAGGCAGGTGGGAAAAGAACCAGATTTTCTAACAGGCAAATGGGTGACTTTGGCTCAGCTGGACTTCAGCACAGCAACAAGAGGAGGCCTGGGGGCAGCTCAGGAAGGCCCAGCATGGACTAGTGGGATTAACTGCATTTTAGGGGGCTCCAAGTAGAGCAAGGGGTCTCAAAAAGGGCATTAGGACTTTCTTCAGGCAAGAATCACCCCCCTCAGCACACTTTAATAGCCTCTAACTCTGTGCTCTTGGGTGGCTGGGAAAGGGGAGAAAAAACAAACAAACACACAAACAAACAAAGGGGGGGGGGCGGGGAGAACGAAATGCCAGGATCAGCTTGTGCATCCTACAGGACCAAGGAAAGGAGAACAGGACATGGCTCTGGAGGAAACACTGGAGGAGATCCCCAGAAGGCACGCACCCCCTATCTTTTAGATTGCAGAAATGGGTTTGCGTTCACTTCCTAACACTTGTAAATTCGGTTGGTCTCAGTGTCATGGAGCTAAATTGGAAAAGGGACTAAAAGTCTCCATCTTTCCTCTGTAACTTGTATGATGAATGATCTCAAAGAATAAAATACAGGGTGATCACATCATTAAGGCTAAAAATGTAATGAATATATAATACAAACCAAATAAATAAGTAATACATATATTGTTTGAGCAGTTTCCCATTTTTAAATACTGCTCTGCAGGTATTCTAAACTTCACCTTCAGTGATTGCAAAATAGTTTTCTCTTTTCTGCTGGCCCTGCTAACTGGGAATACAATATATTTCTTTAGAATTTACGGGGCAGAACTATTACATAGACCTTGTGTCAAGTTATACACAGACGCAAGAGAAGGCACAGATGGCACTCGCTAAGACAAGATATCCTCAGAGTGGAGATTCCGAATGATATGTGAAAAAATTCAAAATAAGTGGGGACAGGGTCTATTTGATGTTTTTAGCATTTTTAAGACTGCAGAATGAATTCTTGCTTCCATATATCTAAGCTTATTGCAGTGTATTGCAGAATTTGTGACTCTGCAATTAATCAGAGTTAGCAAATTTTATTTCCTTTATAAAGTAGAATACATTTAAATGGCATCACTAGGGAGAGGTAGGAAGAACTTCATAAGAGAATGATAATTTTTGCCTGAAAGGTTCTTCCAGCAAGTTGCATGATCCTGATCAGCAAGGGGTGACTCATACAATTTGGCTACCAGAGTTGAAAATAAAATCACAACAACATCTGGCTGATATTTAAATGTCAGCAGTGCATGCAATGTAACTGTGATCCCAGAGAACTGAAACCAATCTCAGGTACCTAATGTGATACCAAGGATTTGATGTTCGTGCACTGGTTGAAAGGAGCAAGGGGAGGAATTAAGTCTATGGTCTAAGAGTACTGATGCGCTAAATTCTGCCTCAAATTGGTGATTATATCAACAAACGATTATCTACTACTGCAAATTGCTTTTGGATGGAATAGGAACAATATAATACAAAATTTTTGTATTTAAGGAAGCTCATACAGGCACTGCAGCTATCTCTAAACACTTTTTTTCCAATTAATGCCCATGTTCCTTTCTAATCTATGGATTAGAGTACACCATCCATTTAATCTATAGGACAGGCAGTAAACTTGGATATTTAGTGTGATAAAGGTATGTCAAGAGCTTAATTTTCTCAGTCCTGAGAAGTTAGGGGCATTTCTCTCTGATGGTTGCTAACTACCTTGCTGAGGCTAAACTAATAATCAATTACTTCTGTGGCCTGACAATTTATTTTCAGACAAGACTAGTCTGCTTCTTCGGTTCACGTAACTAAAGTTCAGCAATATCTATTTACTGGTACCAGCTGCTGTCTTTCCTCCTTTTGCTCTTTACTTCTGGAATAGTAAGCTGTGCTATGGTGATGAGAACAGGGAAGTGAAACCATTTACAGAATTTCAGAAAGTAGAGACATAATGGTTGTTCTCATCAAATCTGGGGACAACAAAGCAATGTACAGCATTGTAGTATCCAGCTATTGTGCAAACTGGCATGAGGCAACCTGGGACTCAGGAGATGAATGAAGTAAAGGGTTAGGTTAGGCAGAATGATAGAAAAAGAGCACATGTACTGGTCTTGCTAAAATATTTAACAGAAAGAAAATTTCTCTTGAAGAATCGTTATGGAGCAGAAATTTAGGCTCACACTTCAGAAATTGCTACTGTACAATCAGCTCACTAGATTAGGACAAAGCTGTGTGACCAACAGAATAATCTCAGGCTAACTCCCTTTTTCCAGTCCATTGTTTCATGTCATTCCAGGTACTGAAAATTTACTTAGGAGAAAAAAAGGGAGATCACCTAAGGGACAATGAGATCATTGAAGCAATTCTGACTGGCAATCAAATAAATTAAATTTAGACATACTAAAGGGAAAAAAAAAAAAGGTGGTTTACACATCAAATCATCTTGAGTGACCTAGAGCAAAGATCACCCCTCACTATCAGTTAAAGGAAGGAGGATGAAAATATGTAAGTACATCACTGAAAGAACCTTGCATAGGTTTTCTGTACCTTGCTATAAAATTGAAAGTAATTGCTGATTTCAGCAGAATAATTGCACTTCATTCAACAAAGGTGGAATTGATAAAAAATGAACTAAAATCTCTCTTTTCCTTCAAATGTGTATTATACTGAAAGAAAAAGCAGACTTTAACATCTCAGATTAAGGTTGTCCAATATGCTGGACAGCTAAAGCTACTGCAGGTTTTTTTAAGATTTGGGTGCAAGGGCGAGGCAAGAGGAAGGGTAGGAAAGTTCATTTTTCAAGCTTGTGTTTCCAAAGGTAACTCCATTATTCCAAACAGCTTGTTTATTCCAATTATTTTACATTTTTAACTATTTATTTACAGAACTAGTTAAGAGTCATAAACAATTCTGTTTGGGATACAACAGTCTTTTCTAAGGCTGAAGTTTGTAAACGTATTATAGGATGGATATTTACGTGACTTATAGAAATATTTCAACCTTACATTGCTACTTCTAGTACTAGATACCCCAAGACTAGTAATGGCCCCAGTAATGTGGCCAACATTTTCCAGAACAGGTTTTATACATTAAAACAGTAATTTGCCTGTATTCCCTCAGTTTATACATAATTCACACTTTTTCACTGAGACCCTCTTATCAATCTCTTTGCAGCCCAGGCAATACAATTTTCCTTGTTCTCAAAAAGAGCCAGAAAAAAGCGTCAAAACCAAGCCTATTGAGATATGGTATAAGATACTAACATGATGTTTCTGACTCTGACTTCTTTCAGTTCCAGGAGGTAGCAACAGTCCACTGTTCAGTCTGAAGATATGCCGAATTTAGAGTTGTTTTAACATTTAGTGTCTGTGTGGCTCCACTGAAAAGATTCTCCTAAATGTAATTCTACTTTGTTAATTTTCTACTTTTACCTCCTTGGCTTGAGTACCTCTGGGGCTGAATGTGCAATTTCACTTTAAAGGTACCTGATTATTCTTATACATCCAAGTCAATTTTCAGTTTAAATACCTAAAAATGTTTCAAATCATTATGTTTACCACACATCCCCCATGCCAAGAGTTTAAGAACCAATGCCAAACAATTATGGGGATGGAAGGAAAGGAAAGAAGACTTAAAACTCAATAATAGCTGCATGCATTATGGATTTTACCTTCATTACACCCACCCGAGCAAGATTTTGAAGTTACATTAAACATCAGGATGTAAAGGAGAAAACAAAAAAGACTGTGACGTACCTGACCAAATTCATATTCTTAATGTGTAGCCTGCTCAATTTGTCAAGGTTTCACAATAAAATATGGGTGTGTTTTTATACATACTAAGCCTTCAGAGCATCTTAGTGCTAGGCATTCCAGTTCTTTTGTTAGAGCACCTAATGCAATATCCTCCACCTTTCAGTTACTTCTATTAAATTTGGTTAGTGAGGCTGAGGTGGATTCAGGTGAGATTTTCTGATGTCAAAAATATACCTCTTTTACAATAACAATAAAATCCCACAGCAGTCCCAGCATCTATATGTAGGCAGCACAGATATATTAGTATAGAGACAGTACAATATATTTAGAAGTTTTTAAAAAGCACTTTTAAAATTTTATATGCTTCAACTATCATTCTTAGCATTCTGGACATTTGGAATGATAAATTGGGTCAGACAGATTGTTCAGTAGGTACTACAAAACCTAAAAATTGCCAAATGTTCATTCCAAAGACTGAAATCAGTAATCAAGACTTTGCATTCCATTGCTTTTTTTTCTGAGTTCTAACAAATATCTCTGCTATGACAGCAGTTTTACCTTATGTTCAGCTGCACATTTATTTTGTGATTAAAAATAGGGCATTTAAAAATTGATTTGTTTGGTAAGGTAAACAAGAAACAGAAAGCCTGAAACCTCTAGTAATACTATGCAAATATCTGTGAATAAACCAATAGAAATTAAACAAAAATCACTTAAGACTCAAATGTTCCTCTCACTCTTAAGCCCCAAATAGGGACAAAACAAGACAGAAGTATTATTATCTTGAACATTTTTGTACTTTCAGAACTACTCATTGGGCAGTTTTTTTCAGGTTTTCACACTAAACTTGAGGCTCACACATACTGGAATACCTAATATCATACTGGTTTCCTGTTTGGTTATCCTCCCACATCTTAAGTCAGCATTTCCTCTGGAATGATGCAAGATATTTTGGGATTGTCTCTGGGGTTTCTCTAATTTTGACCAAAAGGATACTTTTCTGATAGTAGTTTGTTCATACTGACAGGTTCCATTAAAATCATGAGCTTTAAAATGATCCTGTCAGAAAACTCTCAACTGACTTTATTCCTGAATCATGTTTATTTTCCCCTTGGTACACCCTTGCATCATGCTTTTTGTTGTTTTCCCATTTCTTCATCCTCTAGCAGTGAAGGTTCCCATATTTTTTGTTAGTCCCCCTGCTGTTTACATGACTTTAGGTGATTGAATCTTACTGCTCAGGGTTTTTTTGCTGTCTCTGGGTGATGACCCTCAGCACAGCTTCTCCACTACTTTTTTCCTCTTTCCAACATCACCTCCTCTCTTCCTCTTAAAAGGGCCAAAAGTTGTCCACTCTGCCCCCTCTGCTGCTGTAGGACTAAGGGCTGCAGGTCTAGCCACTCTCTGTCACTAAACACGCAGTATGAAGTCTTTTCTTCTCTTTCCTCTGAGATTAATCCAATCCCCAGTCATTATCACTTCACCATTCTTAATAAAGCTAAATATCCCCTTTATGTGCAGACAACAAAATCTTTCATTCCTGTTTTCATTTTCTTACCTTAACAAATTATTTTCTTTTTTCCAATGCTCACGTTGTCCCTGTTCATACTAAACCGATACTCTCTCTGCTCGTTTTTAATTAAAGCATCTTTCAACAACTTAAGGCACAAAGAAATATAGAACACTTACTACACTTGGGCAAGTTATGTATTTTTAACACTTGTTCTCCAGCATGGTTGTCCATCAAGTTTCTCCCACACCAGAGGACAGTGCATACAACGCTCAGTTTCTTTAGATTTGGAGTTTATCTTGGAAAATTTTTTGAATTAATGGCCCTAAAACTTTTGCTTGGAAAGAAGTGACACAAACATTGGTTTTTGCCAGTCCCTGTACTCTAATTCCTATTTTTTAGGAATTGGGATGCATTATTTTCAAGGCTATCAAGTACTGTAGAATTTGAAAAGCATTCCCTTTGCAAAAAAAAGTTGTTGAAATATCACAGAGAAAGATTGCTTCATCTCTCAAGAAAAAGTTGCTGATGTCTCATGGGTAGTTTTGGCAAAACCATCTACTTAGATTAATATCAGCTGCTTACTTCCTCCTTTCCTTCCCCCTTCCCCAACTGACTACTTAGTACTAGGGAGAGAGGCATAAGAAAATTCTTGTGTTCTTGAGGGTTTGTCTGTTTCTGAAATTATACCTTGCCATTGGAGACTGATAAAACTGTAAAATTCTGTGTAAATTGCTCTTGGATTTGAAAATGACTGATTTTGCAAGAAAAGGATATGACTTTATATGGTAAACAAGCATCATTCATCCTGGTCTATTCTAAAATAATACAGGGCTCCAGAGAAGAAAGAGGGGAAAAAAAAACCCCAAACAAGAAAAGAAATCCAGGTGTCCAGCAATAGTTACCAACCCCCCCCCCCCCCAAAACCCCCAAACCCCCAAAAGTCAACTAAATGTCATATTACATAATTTGGTACCAATTACCTTTGTTGAGGCTGCTTAGGGACCTGAAGTCAGTCATTTGGTTGCAGGGTCAAAGCTATGCGTAGTTACACACGCACTTTTGCTTGCTAAAGGCAATCGGTTCAGGAACCCTCCGTCTGAGGACAGTCCAGCTCCAGGCACCCCGGCAGTCGCCTTAAAGCTGCACCCACACCCAGCTGTGACTGCAGGAAATCCCATATCCCAGACTTCAAAAGCATCACTAAAAACGTATCTTTAAGCATCACACTCTGAAATGCATTGTAACAGTAATTTTGTATTTAAACTTCTAGTGTAGTTTCTGGCATAGTTATGAGGAAGGATGATAGTTTGTTCTGCATTCATGTACACTGAGGAATAAATTCCAGACAACATATTCAAATTTTCTCCTGTCTGTTGTGCTGATGATAATTTAATTTAATAAATAATAAAGTTTTCTATGTAATTTTTTTTCATGTAGCAACAGCAATCACTGTAGTTTATGTAATATAGGATGAACTTTAGCTTGGGCAGAGATCAGAGTAATAAACTCAGTCATTCTTTATCTCAGTGAGAATAAAATTTCTTGATTTCTTTCTGAAGTGTTAATTTTTGAAAATGAAACAGAGTCAGCAATGAAAATGTCCTTTGCTTGCCAAAGAAATAAATTTTCATGTAGTATTTGGGGGTTTGTAGTTTTTAACTTAGTTGCAAAAAAGATATCACATTTGTTAAGCCACACAAATTACTGTAGATTGGTAATTCAACTAGTTAATAAAGACTTTTGTTTCTAGAAACTCTTATAGCTCTGGTAGATCTATTATCTTTCTGTGAGTGATGCCTCTTTAAGAGATGTTTGGATTTTCTGTTCTAAGACACTTTTCTTTTTGGTCAATCCAGATATAAATTCCCAGGGATGAGCTAAGTATTGTGAGAAAACCGAAGAACATATACCTTCATGGGTATCAGCTGTATTGTCAAATTCATCACTGGACAAATTAACATCCAAATAGTCCTGCTGACTGGAATAATCAATTTCTTCCCCAGAAATTCTTTGGTTTACAGTCTCAGCAGCTGCACTGGTTTCTGCATTTGCCTCCTTACCAGTTGGAACAAAATCTGTTACTGTTGCAGTTTAAAACTTGCAGCTTTTTCTCTAGTTTTTCACTAGCGTCCTTTTGCTTTTCTATCTCTGTTCTGTTCCTCCACTTTCGTTCATCCCTTTGGAGTTAACTAGTCTAAAGTCTACTGAGGCACCAGTTTAAAAGGCAACAATATGCTAATGCACTAGACATACAAAAAGGTCTGTCATGAGTAAGCTATTGCTATAAAGGAAATATACAAACACCACCAAGTTTTTATCACGTGAGTAACCGATCAGATGGAATGCAGCAACAAAGACAAAAAGAGTAGTTTCATTACAGGCAGAAATGATCTTAATTTTTAATGCAACACAAGAAACTGAAATCTTCTCTTTAGAAACTTGCCATCCATTTTCTTTAGTTCACTGAGATAGTATTTATTTTGATGAGCACAAGTGATTTCTCACATAGAGGTAGAGAAAGAAAATTCTTCAACTTGGGGAGAAAAGAAGGGATGGGAAAAAAAGCCTCAGGGCATAAGGCAACCTGTCAACACATTAAATGAACAGTGATATGAACCGGACACATGGTCCAAACCCCTCCCGGCACAGATACTGCATTAGCAAGGCAAAGTTTGAATGGCTTCTAGTGCCAGGAAGGTCGCAAAAGTGAAATGGGACTAAGCCCTCTTGATAAGAGCACCCATGCCAGTTAGATTTCAGTTTTGCACCTGCTGTTTCCAGCCTCTACTCCTAAGCTGCTGACAGTGCCTTCCTGTGAATAGGAAAAATTTCAAACATTTCTCATTGCTCTTTGAGGTCTTTTGTCTTTCTTCTATCCTTGCTTTTGTTTTTCAGAGAATCTGTTTTGCTTCCTGTTCACTCCCCACACTCAAAATGCTCTGCTTTGAACTTCTGCTGCCTTCACCCATTACTGACTATCTGTTGGACACATCACCTAACCTTTACTGATTTCTCCCTCGGGGTGACCAATATTCCCCTTGTGTATCAGGACAAAGCCTAATTCTCCTTTTTTTTTTTTTTTGGCTTTTTTCTTTATAGATTTTTTATATATATATATATATTTATATATTTATATTTTTATATATATATATCTATATATATATCTTTTTCTTACCTGAATTATTGCATGTAAAATTTATAAACCAAAATTTTAAGTACTGCTTGAAATAACCAATTTGGGTTGCTGATCTTGAAGAATTTTTATTTTTTGAAAGTATTGACTCCCCACCTGTGAGAAAATAGGTGTTCCCTTTTATTTCTCCCAGATGAGGCACTCAAGACATTCAGACAAACAAAAACAATTAACCCCCCCCCTTGGTCTCTGTAGTTTCCAAAAGCAAAGTTGGATGAAATTTAAAAGAACCTTTAATCTTAAATCTGATAAAATTATTTTCCAAACCCCCGTTTCAGTTTTCATAGTATTACACTTTCTTTCACTGGCAGCCTGTAACCCCATGAACTGATGAGTCTTTTGTATTTGTTATACACAAAAATTTTCTAACCAATTCCTCAATGTACTTTACACATAGCCATATGTTTTTGTTACTGTGAATCAGGAAATAACCCTCATTTTACAGATGAGCAAATAAGAAGAGATGAACAGTCACAATATTCTAAAGGTGGCCTCCAGTTTTGACTTCTGAGTCCTATCAGCTGGGCTAGCAACAAGTCCAAAAGTTAACATCTCCCAAAACATACAGGGAGATTTTAATACATGTTAGTTATCAAAATGTTAATGTTAAAAAAAAAAAAGAATGAGGTAAGTGAATAGTAAGGCCTCTTGAGAAGACTGAGAAGGCTGATAAAGAAGGCCAGCCAGAAAGCCCAGCTCTCAGTTTTGTGACTTTAAAAACATGACCACCTTTGCCATCCCCATGATTTTTAGAAGTGCCTATAAACTGAAATGAATCAAATCATGCTTTCATTTATTGGCTTGCTCAGGAAGAAGATTATCCTATGATCAGAAATTATCAAAGGAAACTTCTAGTTTGCTTGTCTCTGCTGATTTGACAAAGTGAGCATTGGGAAAAGCCACCCCTATTCAGATCCCATTTGAAAGGGAAATAGTGGCACATGTAAAAATAATTTAAAAAAACTAAATTAAAAAACTTTAACATCCAAGACAAAGTTGTCATAAAAGTCAGTCAAGGAAATGGTAAATCATTAAAATGATCAGATAAAATGAGATGTAAGTATCTGGCTGAGATTCTTACTGCTTAATGGTTTCCCCCCATCCTGGTCAAAAGGGTTCCTGACAGTGCATTTTCCGGAATTTTATTCAACTTATTCTGAAATGACATAATCAGCGTGAGTCACACAGAGCAGTCCACTGTCCCTGGCAGTAATACTTATAAGTAACACCCTGCGGGCATCACCATATTTAGCTTTTTCTGCAAACTTAAACTAAATCCATGGCAGCTACCTGCATGTGGCACATTCCCTCTAAGCCACAAGATGAGGACCACTGGTCTAGCACACCTTAGTGCTCAGGATATTTTTCCTGCTAGTTAGTGCACCTTTTCTCTTCAAATGCAGACCTGCATACTTTGACAATATATGACATGGATTGTGCTAGCACAGTCCAAGTTCCTTGAAGTTAGCATCTCACTTTCACTATTTCAGAGCCCATATTTCAGCCTTTGTACGGAGCCACAACATGAGCAACCAAAAGAGCACCATGTGAGAGCAACCACTACAACACTTTGCAATCCACAGATGGAGGAAAATCCAGAACATTTTTCCTTTCTCAAGCAGCAGATTCTTCCCTTTTCCATAAAAATATTTCTACGATAAAGCAGAAATATCCCCAGGAATATTACATCTTAGACCTCCTAGATCTTGGAGAATTTTTGAAGGTACTTGAGAAGAAACTCACAAAAAGTAGCTTTTGCAGCAGTGTCTTCTACAACACTGTTTTGTAAATTGAAGGAGTAATTTATGAAGTGTTGAGTTTCCACATTCCCCTAGGGTCAAAGAGCTGCCTGATTGCACACACCTATACCTCAGGGTTATGGGTGATAACAAGGTCACATGTTGCACACCAAAAGGTAGACTAAGAAAAAAGACTCATTTTATAATACCACCAAAGTCCTGTCACATCAGTTCAAAATGCTCATTGAGATCTAGATGTGGTTTAGTTTTCAAATAAAGATCCCTGCTTGAGGTTGTCTTTTTTCTTTTGTTTCACTGTACATGTAACCATTTTAAAATTGCCAGTTGTTCATTTTTGCTGCTAGACAAATCCAGTGACACAGCTCCCATCCATACTCCCCAACGACCTTTGTAAGTCTGGAAATTGAAGATGATGAAGACTGCTTCGCTATACTCTTCTGAAGAAAAAGTTTAGCATTCAAAAACTGAAGTAACGATTTTTCTTGTTTGTGGAAGCATTAAGTATGAGTTAGTGAGATGCAGGCCCACAGGGGTTTTCTCTGCTGAGCCCCACTGACATCCTTAAAACAAACTGGCCTGTACTGGCCAGTTAGCCTCTACAGAGTTGTGTCAGACACAAGATGCTTTCAGTGCTAGCAATTTCGTAGCCTAAGTTAAAAATTCAGTTAAACGCATGTAGACAGCCCTGGAAAGCATAACCTGAGGTGGCCTCTCTTTGCCTGATCACAAGGCTGGACACGTGTCCCTATCGTACTGCCACTGTTCCTCTCCATCTTTCCCTTCCCCATCTTTCCCCTTGAAAAAGAGAGAGAACAGAAAGAGGAGTCTCCAACTTGTGGCCATCTGAGTGCCTACAGATTCCAGCAGAGAGGAGAAAAGAGCCCAGCGCTTCACTCAAGGCTAGCAGAGGTGGCTGTTGGTTAAATTCAAGAGGACCTCTCCCCCAGATGCCTAAATCTCCCATATTACATTACGACCCCGTGCACCTAATTCTGGGGTGTGGAGTAGAAGCGTAAGAGAAGACAGGTCGATTATTCGGAAGGACTTGGATATCTGGGCCTCAGCCCAGATATTTCTGCAAGCACTCCATTTGTTAGACTGGGTTCACTAGGTATTAGATGAAGCTGGTTATAAACGGAAAGAGGAATTTTCATTTTAAACTTCTGTAGCAGTCAAAATTTAATGGTTTTGAATAAAGATCTAAGGTGGGACTTGCTCTTGCTTTATGTCTTTGAAGGAGGGTATGTCAGATAATCGCTTATGATATATATTCTTCACACACTCCTGACAATCACAAATTATTTAGTCAAATAAAGCAGGTCATAAATGCTCACTTAAGAATAAAATCACATTTTTAATTAGTCTTCTACATGAAATAGGTCTGCTATATGTGTATTCATATACTGAATCTGAGAGGCTTTGCACATCTCTGATAAAGATATTTAAAACTGCCATATAAGGAACATAAAGAAAAAGACATATGAAATAATAAGCTGCAATTAAACCACTTAGAGACAGATAAGCCATGTCAAATAAAATAATGTAGCCAATCTACAGAATAAAACACACAAAGAATCTGAACTAAATCTCTGCAGTTAAAATTTTGACTTATAATTTGAATATTTTCAGTCGTTTAGCACAGCTTGCTAATTGCTGCAAGTACCCTAAGCAAACCTTTTTCTTTTTCTTTTTTTTTTTTTTTAACCTATGCTTCCACTTAATTCTTAGAGCAGAGAAATTTGGATGAGGCTCACCCTTTCCAGAAGCATTCACTCAGCAGAATCATCAAATATTTTGTGCTTTTTTATTACTACTGCTGGAATTGGTATTGATGGGACCTCAGATACATGAGGCCCTTAAGGGAGCCCTAGCCACTCTGCTGTTTTTGCCTTAAACTGATGCAAAAGTATGACATAAAATGTAGCCTGTATCTTCTTCTAAACCAAAATGTTTTCCCAGACTCCTTCAGTCACACCAAAACTGTGGGAATGTATTTCTATTTTGACAGGTTATCTGAGAAGTTTCATGCATGGAAGATGCCCATGAACGCCGTGAACAGGAAGGCAAGCAGGCAATGCCAGCGCAGCTGTAATTGTAGCATAAGGTCTGGAATATGGCTGCTTAATAGTAAATAGTAAACCATTCCCTTTAAAATGAGATATGATTGGACAACTCATAATTCTGTGCAGGATTTAGCCTGTAGCTGTGATCAGCTCTTTCACATGATGTGTTGTTAGTCTTGGCAATGGCATACACACCACCAGGTGGCTGTCAGAATCAGTTGGGATTTTTATTTGATCGAATAGCTTTACTTGATAAACGGGTAGCACTATGCTGTGGAGCTATGCCATTCCGGATGCAGCCCTACACGTATACATTCATTGTCTTCTGCTCTATCAAATACAAATCCACGTCTGGAGCTGGGGAATTACTTTATGGGGGTTTTTTTGTCATTTAAATTCTTAAAGATAACCAAGAGGCATCCTCAGATTTGCCTCGATAGTGACACAAGTGGGGAGCCCACTCCTGAGGATGCTGGAGAACAGGGGATCCAAGGGCATTCTGTTCTCCTGCGGCCCCAGGAATTCATCACTGGTGGTATCATATATCTCATAGCTTCAGGGAATGAAGAGATGTCCTTCCTGAAGGACGTTATCAACTGTTGTTCTTAATTTAACACATGCTGACTGGAGGACAGAGATGTCCTCATAATATTTGGCTATAGTTTCCCTGATGGTAAGTCTATGCATATTTTGGATTCTTTGCCTCCTGCCTTTTACCTAAACAGTTCCAAAAACTAGGGAATTATAAATCCAGTGGTTCTTAAACTGCCTCTCTTTTTTACTATTATTTAATATGATTGAACAACTGTTATTACCTCCTCTTTTTTTCTGAATAATAATCTCTGAAATGAGCAGCAAATTACAAAATTGTACCTCTAACTGTACAAAACAGAATTTGAGCAGGTTGAAAAAGTAGCATACTGAGACATATTCGCAACTGTCAGCTTGGACAACCTGGGGAAGAACTATGTGAACACCACAAAGAACAGTGATGAAAGTGTATTTCTTTCACTCTGATTATGTTTGGCTGAGGGAGAGTAGTCTCATTCAGTGAGCAAGTATTAAGTTTTCTGAAGGTAATATATGCAACAAGTGTGTTCAGAACAGAAACTACTAACAGTAGTAGTTGTACATAATATTAATGTTATGAAGGTATAAATCTAAAGAGAAGAGGCTTTGTTCTTATTTCTCAGATTTGAAACATGACTATGTCATAACCAGGTGAGGAGGAAACAACTGGAGAAAAAAATATCAGAAATGTTGAACTTTCAGAAGATCTGACACTGTCCTATGTTATGGATCTGTTTACAGCTTCATTATATGCTTGGCATTTATAACTATCTTTCTTGAATTTACTCTGCACCTTAGCTATACATACAGATAATTATTTCCTCCATGACTTTCCACAAAATCTATCATCTTGATGTTATAATTGCTTTAGCAACCTTAGCAAACCTCTACTTCAGCTGAGTCCCTATTTTACCTTTTGAGGATGTGTGTTACCTGTTTTGCAGACACACAATTTTCTTGCCCAGAGATGATCCCTGGGGGCAGGCAGGAGGACAGGGAGAGAGGTGGGGATGAGGGGAATGACCAAAGACTGGCACTGTGTAATGGCTGTAATACAACATACTCTACAAACACATACAACTCTTTTCTACCATATATTGCAGGTGCACCACACATGAACTAAACAGCAGACTCAAGGACCATTTTTCATGCTGTGAGCCCATATGACATGTACCTGACATTGTCTGAAAGATCCCATCTTTGTGTTTGACATTTGAATAACACACTTGCAGAACTGCTGTCAGTGCAAAAGGAGAAAAAAACAGCAATACTGCCCTTTAGTAAGGGAGGAATTTGTAAGATGGTCATTTGGAAATGGTGTGTGTACTCCATCTCTTTGCAAGAAACTGAGGATGAAGATGTTAAAAGGAAAAAGAAGTTGCCAATAAAACCTAGGCCATAGTGATGATCATACTATGTGAAACACCTGATAACACAATGCTCACCTTGGTGTCCTCTGCTTTAATTTAGGTAAGTTGCCAGCTGGATGCAGACAGGTAAATAGTTTTCCTTCCAGCACAGAGACTTAGAAGGAAAGCCCTAGTTGCTCTCACTGTGGTAACAGAAAATTTTTTCTATTAGTTTCCGAAGGCTGTAAAAGAGAAGTAAAGATATTTCTGAAAACACGGTCGCAACAGAAGGAGGACAGGAGAACAAGGAGGAGACCTGGGGCTCACCAAAACCACTTGTCTTTCACTGAAGGTGTGCACATGTCTCAGCTCAAGCTGAGGGGTCTGGGTCATCAGAGCTTTGTCTTTTCCCTTGGAAGGAAAGCAAAATCTTTCCCCAAACCAAGGGCTCTGCTGAAAACTCTACAGTGGGAATTTCATCTTTTTCCTCCCCCCTTGTCTGCTCCCTTGGGAGGGTGGCTTAGCCCCCAGAAAGCTCTGTGATGGAAAGCAAAACCCAAGGCACCCAGGAGGTCAAACTGCGTGCATATATTTATATCTGGTTTTAATGGAAACTAGCTACCTTTAAGCTACGAATTATGACCAGCTTAATGAGCTTGAGTGGCTTCATTCTCAATTAAAATTCTTCTCTTGCTGACATGAGTCTGATTACTCCTCCTGCCAAGCTGCCAGACGACAGGACTCAGAAGTGGCCCTCTTACCTGTTCCACCCTGCGCTAAGCGCTTTCTTCTGTCAGCTGCAGCCTGAACAGCAGGCACCCAGCCCGTGCCGGCGAGAAGCCATTCTCGCATCCTCTGTCATTAGTGGTGCTTCCAAATACCAGCATGCAAAAAGCCAAATACTTGGGAATTGCTAGGGAGGGGGACAGGGAAGAAAGCTCCATGGACATTTATGTAGCAGATGTGGAAGCAAGTGGGCAGCACCAGCACCTCACGAGCAGCACTTACTGGGTGAAGGGTTGCTGATAAATGACAATTGATTTTTTTTTTTTTTTTTTTGTTCACAGACATCTTTGTTGCCAGTAACTGAGCCATAATGTACGTTGGCTGCCATCCTAACAAACTGCAGGTGGACCAGGGGTTGAGGTGATGCCATTACAAATTATCATCTGCTAGATCAAAGTGCATGGGGAAGAACTGCAGGTGTGCTACGTTAATACCTACATCTATCTTTCAAGTCATTTAATAATCAAATCTAATGTGGCTTCCATATCAGTATGCTCTCTTGGACCTCAAGCACTTTGATGAAGCTTAATGCATCACATACTGGCAGAATTCACATGCTAGATATACCATGCTCATTTTTCCTTCTTAATACTCATGTCATCTGTGAGTGGGGAATACATAAGATGATATTGTGTGCAGAGGTGCAGGGAACAACTTCCAGGCTTAGTGATCTTGTGAAATCTGAGGGGGTTTTTGTCCTTTTCTTGGCCCCCAAATGCTATGTAATGTATATAAATGGGGTTTCTCATTCATTAGTGGAGGCTTGACTAGGCTTACATTGTGTTTTAAGTTACCTGGCTTCAGCAGCTTATTCTTACTGTTTATAGTCATCTAGGTATTTCCAGCCCTCAATGCATTTATCCCTCAAACACTCCAAGCGAAATACAAAACTGTCATTTATCATCCTCGCTTTTATATGATGTGAAATGGAGACAAAGGCAACCAGCGATATGCCCTCTGCCACAAAACAGCCTATAGCAAGGGAGGGGACTAAACCTATCAGTCCTGAAAGAGTCTTGTGCTTTCAGACCATCTTCCCCTCTTTGTGGATTTCATTTCATTAGCTCCAAAGTAGCAGGCAAATGGTACTCTGTGTGTGTGTGACTGAGGTTCTCAATTAAGTTTCATTCAGTCATAGCTTAACAAATTACCACAAGTCAGCTGAACCCCTAGCGTCCATGTGCACGCTCTCAGCAAACATAAACTAATGCTGGTTAGCTTAAACCTTTTCCTTTTGGGTTTAAAAGAGAATATATTGCTTTGCATCAGCCATGAGCTGAAAACATGCACACGGATGGTTGGTGGGATCACTGAAACACAGTTAAGTTGTGGAGGTGCCATAATTTGTTTGGGAGTCAGAGACGTGAGAGCGAGCGAGCACAAATGTTTGACTGTTTAGTTTTCAGTACAATCTGAATACAGTAACGCAGTTACTAGCTAATTTTCCAAAAAGTATTCTCACATGTTCCCATAAACCTTACAAATCTTTTGTGGCCTTTTAGTTTTCTCAACAGGCTACTTAATGTTTACTTCTACAGGAAAAAACCCCAACAAACCATTGAGTAAGACTGAAGTCAGAATAAATTCACAATGTCTTCAAAGACACGAGGGGACTGTAGACTCAGAGGCCGTAGCGCTTCTGTGCTTTAAGCCTCTCTGTCTCCCGGCAACTTTCTCTGACGCTGCACCCCACCATCCTCCCCGCGAGACCCAGGGCTGCGCTGCGGGGGAAAGAAAATGGCTGCCTGTGAGGCCTTCCCCGGGGCCTGCCCTCCACCTGCCGAACCCTCGCAGAGACCTGCGGTCTCTCGACGCAGCAGCCGGCTGCCTCTTGCCAGCTCTGCTGCGAGGGAACGCGCTGTTTTGGCACGACGAGGGCGGGTCGGCCGCCATGGCTTTCTCCCCAGCGTCACCTGAAACACCTGCGGCTCCTTCCTGGGGGGAGAGGGGGGGAACGCACAGCCTGTCACTCCCAGTCACCCTCCGTGCCAAGCAGCTGTATTTACCGAGCGCGAGGATGGGATTTTTTTTTTTTTTTTTCCTTTTAAAAACCTCTGAGAGCATTTCAGCTCCAGCGCTTCTCCGCTGCCAGGGCACGACGCGCTCCTGCGGCCAGCGGGCCCCGGGCACCCTTGTTCCGCTCATCCCCTCTCCCCGCTGCGGGTACCCCAGGGTGGCTTCTCCCCTTCCCACGAAGGGCCGGGCAGGCTGGCGGTCACCCCACGGCCCCCGCTGCAGGCATCCACGGCCATGAGCTGCAGCTTCCCCCGGCTGCGCGGCCAGCCCGCCTCTTGTGGCTGCAACAGATGTTTCTGCTTTTTTTGGGCCAAAGGAAACTTTATAAGGTTTTTCCTCCCTTTCGGGAAGGAATGCCAAAACAGTCAAGAAATGGGAAATGTATAACTGTGTTCACATTTCCAAACCAGGAGGGAAATACTGCAGTTGGATTGCTTGAAAGCGTGTATGGGGCCAAACTCTGCCATTGAAAAAAAAGAATGGGAATTGCACCTGTGTAACTCAAACATCCCGATCTGCATAAAGGGGGAAAACCTTCTCTCCATTTCAAAAGATAACATGTAATTATTCAAAAACTTCTACAGGCAAGGATAAAACAACTTCTTTTTTTTTTTTTTTTTAAAATTAATTCCAAGGTGGAACAAGGAACATTTTCCTACACGCTTCTGGTACTTTATCTTATCACACTGGTATAATGGTGTCTTAGTCACCTTCAAAACACATGCAGCCTAAGCTTCTTAGTTAGCCAATTCTTTGTTTAAATTAGACTTTAAAATGAACTATTGCAAGCTTGTTATCAGACCAAAATTTCACTTAAGTTTTGAAAATCTAATTACTTTAAAGTAAATAAATAAAGCACCCCAAGAGAACAGGAAAATATTTTGCCTGTTGAATTTTCTGTTTGTAATTTTTCCTGCATCAATAATGCACAAAGGTGTTTTCTTGTGGAAATAATCTCAATTTTTAAATACCAAGCTTGTAAGGATTACAAACATCTTGCCCATTTACATTTCTTCAGGCACCCTGCTTGTAGACCTCTGCACTGCTAACTTAGTAGAGAGAGATTCTTCTGAGTAATTATTTCAGCGAGCAGCTGAGCTGTTCAATTTGAGATTAACTACTATAAGCATTCAGAGAACAATCCTTGAAGGCAAAAGACTGGGCACAAGTGTTACACCCTTGTTCTATAGGATGGATTTTATTATTTTTTTTTCCACTATACACAAATGCATCAATAAGCCACTAGGCTCCTGTTCACACCAACCTTAAATATGAACAAGGTGGGTATAAATTATTTCACTTTCTTTTGTTAAACTCACATTCATGAAAGACTTTTTTTCCTTTATGTCCCCTCACTCTTATTCACCTATTTCTTCATCTCTCCAGAGTCATCTACTAACCAGGAAATATTTTGTACCCACTCATATTATCTGTTCTCACTTTGCTACATCTGTCACTTACATGCTGTCAAGTTATTTTGATCCTTAGGAACTGTCCCACTCCTTGCCCTGCTAATTCTATTTCTTCCCAGTGAATTTCCTTCCTGTTCAGTTCTTCTATTCTCCCTTGCTCCTCTTCATTATCGTAATATGTACTATACTACTTTATAGCTGTCCCAGGAGCGACACTATGCCGAACAGCTGATGAACACAGGAACAGCTTTCTCTGTGACCAAGGGAAAGTCTTGCCTCCTTAGAAAACAACACAGAAGAGAGACTGTCTTCAGCATGAGCAGCCTTATGGTATCCGGCGAGTACACATGGAAGGCACTGCTCTCTTCAGCAAACATGGTTTTACCTTCAGCAACAGCAGGTTGAGAGCACACCGTACACACTGGCCATTTAGTTTTAAAGAACAACCAGTACTGCAAGGCACCGTAAATTTGTGTACATGGTTAACTGCACAGAAGCGAGCTGCAATTGCACACACAAATTTAAGCAAGCCAGTGAACCTGTGCAAACCAGTACGAACATATTCAACTGACATTTTGCTGGAGATTCACAGCAAGTTTCAACTGTGAGAACAGCAGTTTCCTTTGAGCATGAACCTTTTCAAACTCCTGGTATTGTAAATCTCTGAGAACTGGAACACACTCAGTATTCTTTGAAGCCCTGGTGACATGGGCTTGGAGGGCTTCACATCCCTCTGGCAGCAGGGCAGTTATTAGAATGCATTACTATGTATGGAAATAGTCACAAGTTCATGGAAATAAAGGTTCTGAAGACAGATAGGCAAAGCTTTTGTTAAAATAAGAAGTAAAGCCTTACTGTTACATCTCAGATTTAAAACTGAATCAAAAGAAGAAAATCTGAATTTGGTGAACTTACACAACCATTCACTTAAGGTACAAATTTGAAGAAAGTGATCAAGCCAAGCACCAACAAGTGTGTGATACCAAACTGGTGTTGCTTATCAACTGAAGACGCTGAAATATAAACTGCACCCTGAGATTCCACTATATTTGCCCTCCACACCCTGACATGCAACTTGGACCTCTTCCATTGCACTTTTGTCTTTGAAGGAACTTGGAGCAGTACAGCAATTATGCTGGGGGCTGGGAGAGCAACACAGAGATGCAGCAGCAAGTGCAGGCTACAAAAGGATGGAGATTGGATCTGGAAGGATGGAAGATAATCTGAAATACAGTCAGGGGCAATCTGCTTTGCCTTGGAAGAGGTGGTGCCCCAACAGTCTTTCTCTCTCTTTCTTCTATGTTGAATAAGATCAGAGGACATGATTCATAGGACAAAACTCAACTTTCTTTTTCCACATATGTAACCACTTGTAGTATTAACCCATGTCCAGTTCAGCACAATTATTTCTCTCTTGTATACTTATCTCTGTGCCTTTTAATTTCAGCAAGGTGCTATTAGGTTAAGATAGGACTTTGCTACACTTACACACTGCAGTTTGGCACTTGGCTCTCAAGAATCTGACATGTCTCCAGTACCAATATGTGCTTAATCCTACCAAAGGAAAAGATGCACAGCTAACTAACTGTCCAAAAAAAGCACATAAACCACATACAGGTTCTTCAACACATGCTGTGTGGGATGAGAAGCAAAACTGAGAGTGCCAAGGCACGACTGCAGTCAGCCATGTATTTCAAGAATCTGGTCTTTCTCACATTGTTCTTAAATGTGTACAATCTCTACAAAACTGGGAAAGGTACCTAACCACAGTGGTGGAGCCCCAGGGAAGCCAAATTATTGTATTTCACAAATTGGTCTCTTTACCTTTAGTTAATTATGAATTAACTGAAGCTTTGTTTGTGTCAAGTTTGCGCTTCAGGTAAATTTGGGTACTCTGAATGCAAACATATCCTGCCTGTTGTTCCTGAATAATTTGTTACATTCTTAACTTCATAATTTGAGGGCCTGTCAGTTCAGAATAAGAGCTTGTCCAAATTACATGCTTTGTTTCTGATCCAAGACTGAATTGTTATTTATTAACAGGTGGGAAATTGAAGGTTATGACACCTAAGGAAACACTTTCAGAAGTTTCTTTGCATTACACATTTGCATAGTCTGAGACACCCTCATTCTCATTAACAACTACAGCTATACCTCCCATTAACAGAATTAAAAATACTAATGTTCAAGGGTTATGGATCCTCCAGCTAATTTACAGGTTTATTTGAATAAACACAAACAATAACTTACACAAATATTTGCCGATAATCTATGAACATGCATGTTCAGGTCAGGAGTTCTGTAAGAATCGCAGCTCTGATCATTTGGGAGCAGCCCTAAGAAGGCTAAATCCTTTCAGAGAGACTGTAACAGTAACTCACAAGGCTTGCTGCTCTTTAGGAAATCATTCTCTAGAAACTATTGCTACAGTCAGGTGAGGAAGCCAATTCTTTTCCATTATACCTGTGATGCAAAGAAAAGTAGAGTACAGTTTCAGAAGTGTATGTATGTCTGAAAGGGAAGAATAAAGGTGTGGGGTAATTAAAACCAGTGGATTTCAACGCACAAGAATAATTTTTATGTTTATAGCAACAAAAGAGAATTCTTGTTGATGGATAATCCCAGCCTCACCAAAACATCTGGTCACCTTTTTCCAGCTGGACTGTTTTTCTCTTTACTTTTTTATTTGGCTTTGCTCATCTTGGGGCTGGTGAAGGTTAAGCAAGTGCTGGCAATGAAAACCAGTGAAAAGGGTTTGATCGTTTGGGGCATAGCCAAGAGGACATTGTGCAAGCTGCTCCACACTGACCCCCAAGTGCGTGAAGTCTCCATCAAAAGAGAAGAGCCTCCCATGAGACAAGAAGTAATTCAATATTTTTCTGGCTGGCTCAAGTCTTCTTACCGAAGGCTACAAGTTCATCATGACCTTAAATGAATGAACTGAAACTATCTAATTCATAACCCTTAGAACATCACCTGCAGCTTTAGCTCTCACTTGGGAGACCTGAAGTAGCTGGTTCCAGTTATTTCCATTTTCAGAAATCCTCCGTACATAAAAAAAGTAATGCCAAAGTATTACTTGGCCCTAAATGAATTGCTGTTATCAGTTTAGAGGGATTAGCACTTCATCTCTTCATAAACAAACCTCACCCACTTTGTGTTCACACGATAAAGACCCTCTTAAAACTTGATTCTACACCAAAATGAACCTGACAGCTCAGGTGACTGATGCAGTCTCAGCCATTTTTATGGGTTCACAGCTGCCTAATATTTAGTTTGACAACAGTAGGTATGATTTTGGTGGCTTGTTCCCCCCACCCCCAATAAACTTTCATTAAAACCACTAAAGCTGGAAGCAGTTACTCTATCATAGGACTTATCTCTAGCAATCTTTTTCAAAGCATAACTGATACACATATTTTCAAAAAATTAGGGCTTTATCTGTGAATTCTTCACTTATTCTGACAGAATAAATCCTTTTTAATTCTATGCCATTAAAGAATTTTCATAAATCTTATGTTCATAATTTCGTTGAGTTTTTACTTTCAGTCTTATTTTTAATTCTTTCTTCAGCTTCATCCAGCTCTTATCTGGAGCTGTGCTGCAAATGCTCTGTAAGGCTCCAGACGCTCTGTGATGCTGGGAGTAATTAGCGAGAGTTAACAAAAACTCTCAAGACAGTTTTTAATCTGTTGTGAGTGGAAATTTACCTGAGAAGAGGTGACACTCATTCAAAAAATGCAGCCGAGTCTATGCCACTTCCTAGGCACATTGCCAACTTGAAAGGAAAGGTGTGAAATGTGAAAGGGCCAACAGCACCCTGAGCTGTCTGAACAAAATCACAGGCAGGAGGTCAAGGGATCTCCTCTACTCGGCACTCATGAGGCTGTACCTAGGATATTGCATCTGATCCCTCCAAGACAGGGAAGACTTTGAAAAACTAGAGCAAGTTCACAAGAGGGGCACCAGGATGATTAGGGGCTGGAGCACATGTCCTGGGAAGAAAGGCTGAGGGACTGAGGCTTGTTCAGGCTGGAGAATGGATGGCTTTGAGGGGACCCAACAGCTGCCCCTAATGCCTAGGGGGAGGTCACTGAGAGACAGAGCCAGGCCCTTCACAGTGGCGCACAATGGGATGATGGCAAACAAGGGGCAGAAGTTGAAACAAGAGCAGTTCAGACTAGATACAAGGAAAAACTTTTTCCCCGTGAGGACAGTGAGGCAGTGGAACAGTTTCTGCCCAGAGCAGTCTCCAGCCTTAAAGAGTTTCAAGACCCGGCTGGATCAAGCCCAGAGCGATCTGGTCTGATCCCACGGCTGACCCTGCTCTGAGCGGGAGGTTGGACTAGAGGCTTCTCGAGCTCCCTTGCAAACTCAGTTGCCCTATGATTCTATGAAAATTCATGTTTGCCTCACAAGTATTTCTCCCATGATTCTTCCAAGATTCACAGAGCTTTTAAAAGACCATTAGAAATATCACAGTAGACTCTTGCTGGTTCTCCTATGATTCTGAAGTCCCGGTGTCACCACTTAGCAATGCGAAAGAGAACATCAGCTGTCTTGTGAGAGTTTCACATACACCTTGCAATGATAAAGTATCAAGGTACAAAATCTGTGTTAATATTCCTGCAGGGTTAATCACAGAAAGGAACAAGTGAGCACTTAAAAAGAGATAAGAAAAAGGTAAGCCTTCATATAATAATGTTCAGTCATGCTTAATAAACACAGAAAATACAGCAACCACAGTACCATGAATAGCTATGACAAAAAGAATAAAAATTGCAGAAGGAGGAGTACAAGATATTTTTTCTGTGTGATATAACATTTTGGGTCTCTGGGGCACCTGCAAGCCTTAATTTACCCGACTGGGCTGCACCAGGACCCATGCCCAGGCACCCCCACCCCAAGCCCATTTCCACTAGGGCTGGACCCCCACTGCAGCCTCGTCTCCAGCTCCCTGAGGGAGCCTGGCCCTGGTTCATCCCCTCTGTGCTGGGAACTGTTGCTGGACCCCATCACCAGCACCCTGCTCTGCCCACCCAGCACTCATCCTGACTGGGGAGGACACAGGTTGTGCTGGGTCACTCCAGCTTCTGGCTGGTGCCCTCTCATGGGGCAGCCACATTCCTGCTGTACCCTGGCACAGAATTTGGGATAGAGATTTCCTAAATGTTCCGTATTTTTCTGAAGTCAAAGTGTCTGATCACCTGTACTTTCCATTACACTTTTCCAGTCACTCAATATAAATAAAGGTGGCAAACTATCTCACTTCCAGTGCCAGGACTGACAGCCTGAAAGCATCTAGCACAGCGTGCACAGAGCTGGCACTTGAAGGTCTTTGGTTCTCCTGCAGCAATTGTTGAGGAGCAGAGGATAACGTTTGGAAAGCTCTTAACACCATTACACAGTAAGCAGAAGAGACTACATTTTCAGTACAGGTCTGTTAACATTTACTTAACTTTCTGTATTAGGTAATAATCATCTCTTTCTGTTTAGAAATGGGCCAGTATAGAAGTACAACCTAAGTGTAAGCACCCAACATATTTGTATAAATTTAGAAATGTGTATTTTCCACCCTGAGCAGCCTTGTATATAAAGTTCCTTCACAAGATTATCTAAAGCAGCTCAAAGGGAGAACAGTAAGGAGAATAACATGCCATCTTTAGCAGAACTATCATACGTGAAATCCTCTGGACCTGCACATTCAGCTACGTATCAGTGCCTGAAACATCCACCACACTTATGGCCACTCAATTCAGTAAAAGCAGAATGTAAAAAATAGATATGCATTGTTGTCCAAGCATTGTGTCAGTCTCGCCAACAAGACAGTGTCCTCTGTCGAACTTCAAAAAGGTAAGTCAAACATGACTACAGAAGGACATTTCCTGAAGTGCTAATATTCCCTTGGAAGACAGTATTTATACATTCCCATATATCAATCCTTTAGCAACTCCAGCAATTGCTATCATCAGAAAAATAAATTAGGAAGGTAATGCATTTGCACAGTCTTTTAGAGCATTTTAACAGATGTTGTTGCAGAAGGTTGGCAAGACTATCAGACCAGCTAGCTCACCATCTACTGATACTACCAAGAAGATAAATATTCCCCAGATCACAACTGGAGGAGCAAAGCAGTAAAGCTCAGCTCTCAGCAAGCAACCAATCAAGTACCGATATTGTGTTTTAAAGTTTATAGGGTTTTGGTCTTTCTTAGCTGAGTGCAAGCACTCCATTATCGATCTGTAATCTAGGCCATTTCACAGACACTTGTAGAGTGGCAGGAAAGATAAGGGTCTCTGACAAGTAGTAATTCTTTTCCACCTTTATTTTTGATTTCTATCTCCAGCCATCACCATTCCAAAGGCACCTGTAATAAAAGCTCCCAGGCAAATGAAACTCGGGTCCCCTCCAGAAGTCAGAGCTAATACATCACCATAAAAATACTTCTGAGGATTTATAGTCCAAAAAGAATATATATTGACTGTACAGGGAGCATCTTATCAGAATAACCCTGGCAGAAAGAAGTGGGAAACTCCATCCTTATATAATAACACTGTACTTTTCATTTTGTTAAAGATGTTTTTCAGTTCAGATTTTCTTAAATCAAGAGAAGCTTGTTGGAAATTCAACAAAGTAGTGACATAAGAGAAGTAAAGATTACATTTTGCTGAATATGACATCAGAAGCATTTTGTGCTATAGAATAGAGCCATCAAATGTATAAAACCCTTGTTTAAGCAATCTTAATTAGCACAACACTTCAGAACAGCAAAACCACAGCACTGCCACAGTGTAAATGTAGAGGCAGAAAGCCTCAGAAGTCATTCATGATACCTCTGTAACAGATTAACAATACAGTGCTCCCAACATTAAAATAAAAAAGACTCCAGACAATCACTCTCTGGCAGGTAGAAGTCTACAAATTGCACCTTGATACTCAGCTACCTCATACCTGACTTCCTTCTTGATGACCAGACAAGGAGCCATGAGCTAGCTCCAGCGTAAGAGGACTCTTGGGATGGCCATCAGCATAAGGCTTAGGAACATAACTTTCTAAATCCTGGGACAAGAAGAAGGGGTTGAGGATGAGGATGAGGAGACATGTCCCAGCTACCCTTGCAGGGCAGAAGGTGCCTTTGGAAGTGTGAGTGATGGGCTGCCTGGAGTCTCTGGCAGCTGCACTGCTTCTGCACCCTGTAAACTTGTGAAGAGGCTGCTCCTGTCATGCTTCTGGTTGCATCTTCCATTCAAGGTTTGGGGGATTTTTTAAAGGATTTGAGAGGATTTTTTTCTCTGAGAGGAAAAAAAAAAAATGAGGCTACAGACTTGACGCATTTTAGTTAAGCCTCTACTATGCGCAGAAACTTTATTACTTTGGTTAAGGACTGAATCAAAGAAGAATTAGCTAAAATACATTGTAACCCCCTTTTGATTTGAGTATCTCTACAGGTTTTTAGGAAGGCGGATTTGTAGTGCTCCTATGCCTGGCCTCTTTGCATTTCCCTATTACCAATTAGGAAACCAGTAAAGGTGTGAATGTTATATACTGCAGAACACAGTAAATTTAATAGGTATACAGGTTCCCTGCTTCTGAATGCTGCGCAGCTCTCAATACAATAGGTTATTGGTTGGAGGAGCAAAGCTTTGTTTGCCCAAGAGCACTGATAAGGTCTCAAATAAAATTTACTCAAGTACATTTGCAGAGGCATTACTGAGAATCCTCATAAAATGGTCCTTAAACTGCATTTAAGAGGTTTTACTTGATTAATCGAGAAATATGTTAGCTGTTGTTTGTGATTAGTAGACACATAAATGTTCTCATATGAATTTAACTAAGGAAGCATTTGAGGAAAATCAGGCTTTAAAGAGGAATTTAAAAAACAAATCAAACCAAACAGATTTCCCTTACATGTCACCTGAATACATCATGTTGAACCTATCAGCGGAAAATCAAGACCACTTTGACAACTTCTGACTATAGGCATCCTTACCAGCAAATACTTTTATTTTTTAGTATTGCTTTGTTCAACAACCCAATGGACATATAGGCATACAAGTTGAAGTAAAATACCACTCATTATTAAGTCCTGTTTTAATCACGTGTGTTGGGATTGATTTGAGGCTCATCTCAGTGATACTTCTTGGTAGAATGCAGCAATACAGAAATGCAGCAGAGACAGTCTGGCAATGCACCATGCAGCTCAGCAATCTGGAACAGCCCCAGACAACCTACTGGTTGGTAGGGAGGACGTGGTACAGAGAATATTGGCTTGAGAGCAAATGCCTGCCAATTGACTGCGAGTAAGTTTAACAAAAAACTGGGGGCTAGAGTCCTAGGAAGATCCTAGGAGCACAGGAAAAAAGAAGCTTTACTACTTGTAAGAGAAAGCTTGATGCTTTCTCTTATAAAAAACATGTCAGTAAGCACCTGAATTCAAAGGCCCAGGGGATATCTTAAGTCCTAATAGAGAACCTTACCTTCCTACCTGCTCAGGTCTGTGGTTGAAGTATCGATGTCTTGTGAAAGTCGACACACCTTATTGTAATTCAGAGCAGTCAACAGCCCAAAAGGCAGTTTGCCCATGTAGATTTAACTGATGCTAACCTTTAGGCCGAAAGTCCTTAAGAGTGGTTTATTTCTTTTTTCTCTAAACAATCTGTATTACCTTAAACTGAATAGAAAAATCAAGCTGATCTTAGAAAGATAAAAAAGTGTTCACATAAAAGAAGCAAACCGTTTTGACATTATTGCTGCAGGCAAGCACAGCAACTAGCTATAGACAAGCCCTCAACTGCTTAACATCTCTTCTGTTGAACAGCAAAACCTTCTTTCGGACCCTGTTTGGAGGCTGTGATTGCAAAGAACCTGCACATCCTGGCAGAACACCAGCATGGACCCCAGAGCCACGGACACAGCCTGGGAGGGTCTGGTGAGTCCCAGCTCTTCATGTATGGCTGAGGCACGCTCTGGCAGAGCTGGAGCCAGGAAACTCTGGGGTGCTGCATTGTCTCATGGCCTCCTACACACCCATACTATCAACATAAGATTTCTCTGAAATCAATGCAATAAATCACTGCAACATGATGCAAGTAATCACTTCTGGATACAAATGTATTAACTAAACAGAGACATATCAATTCCTACATTGATCCACATCCTAAAAGTGATTTTTATTATTTATTTTTTCCCCTCCGCCTTTCTCAGCAATCATTTATGTGAGATTTACTAGATCATCAGCTGAGATCTATCTCATCATGTTTTCTCTACAGCGAGCCAAAATGCTGCAGTTAGGTTCTGTAAACTCTAAATACAAGTAGTCAGTCTTCACTGATATAGGTGCAAATAAGGCAGGTTTTAATGTGAATGAAAACAATTAATTTGTCAAACTCAAGGCAATCCTTTTAAACAAGACACTTCTTGAGTATATGAGGAAGGTAGAACCAAAATAATTATTTTATACTGGGGCAGCAATAGGAGAATTTATCCCAGTCCTACTGATTTCAAGTGCTACTGAAGAAACAAAACCCTTGCCCAAAGCAAATGTCACATTGTCTTCCGTTGCATGCCAAGTCCAATCTCTAAGATTTCCAGCATGTTTCTAGAGCTTTACTTTGAATACCTTTAGCACTCTGAGCAAAACAACATCATCTTGCACCAAACCTAAGTCTTTAAATCTAAAGTTAAAAGTAGCTATACGCAGGGGAACAAGATGATCTCAAATATGAAACACTGAGGATTAATTCAGGGAAAATGCTGGCTGTATAGTACATATATTCAATTATATCTTCCAGAAAGAGGAAATCCTTACAGTATCTTGCTTCTAATTACTGTTGATAAAACATCATCAGTGCTATGAGAATCATACACACTATGTTAAGAAGTAAACCTACATCCAGGAACCTGGATTTCTTTTTAGAAAAGTTGACATCTGCTGGCAGTGCAGAAATCCCAAGAAATTTCCCCCCCTCATATCCCCCAGGGAAACAATCTCTACCATCAAATCTGCTAAAAAACTGTGTTCAGGAAGGATAAGTTGCAGAATAAGACATAGAAAGCATTCTTGGCAAGAGAGAAAAACCACGTGGTTGTACCTCAGAAAGGACATTGTAGAGGCACAATGTAGCTGATAACATGAAGAGCAAACAACCTTGAAGCAGACGATGCGACATTCTCACAGAAGGAGATTTGGTTGCAGAACTGTCAGCAGAATAAACCCATACGCTGCTTTACAGAAAACAAGGCAAACTTTTCCCCATTTGATTGATCTACAGTTTGGCTGGCAAACAAAGTTTGTCTCTTACACAAGAAGCAAGCTGCAGAATTAAGGCCCCATCTTATATTCATCATCATCAGAACATTTTCAAATACACCTCTGTGATTTTAAGAAGTTACTTGAGAGCCTTTTATCACTTTGCATCACACTTTGGCTTGTAGTGTTTCAGTTGCCTTGTAAAATGAGAATTCAGATGCTAAATCTGCTCTGATTCTGATGAAAATTGACCCATATGAGTTCTAAACAGATGCAGCTGATATTGTAATTCTTTTCTACACACTGTGTTAGGAGTACTTAGTATTTAGGAGAAAATTCTTAGAAGTTCTCAGACAAAACAGAAGAAAACCGAAAACTACAGTGCTATCTGGTATTGGGCCCCAAAGACTGCAAGGCTTTTAAAAGCAGGGCTGTGCAGTCTAGATAAACTGGTCAAATTTGTAACCCATATAACTACAGTTTTACTTG